>NW_027887863.1:0-1620 GCF_054177405.1 Leptonychotes weddellii | reverse complement strand
TTGTGGATAATAATTTCTTTTTTTTTAAAGATTTTATTTATTTATTTGAGAGAGAGAGAATGAGAGACAGAGAGCACGAGAGGGAGGAGGGTCAGAGGGAGAAGCAGACTCCCTGCCGAGCAGGGAGCCCGATGCGGGACTCGATCCCGGGACTCCAGGATCATGACCTGAGCCGAAGGCAGTCGCTTAACCAACTGAGCCACCCAGGCGCCCAATAATTTCTAATAATTGTTTCTATTTCTTTGGTGTTAGTCGTGATCTCTCCCCTTTCATTCATAATTTTATTAATTTGGGTCCTTTCTCTTTTCTTTTGGATAAGGCTGGCCAGTGGTTTATTGATCTTATTAATTCTTTCAAAGAACCAGCTTCTAGTTTTGTTGATATGATCTACTGTGTTTCTGGTTTCTAATTCATTGATCTCTGCTCTAAAAATCTTAATTATTTCTCTTCTAATGTGTGGCTTAAGCATCGTTTGTTGCCTTTTCTCCAGTTCTTTAAGGTGTAGAGTTAGTTGGTGAATTCGGGATTTTTCTATTTTTTTGAGTGAGGCTTGGATGGCTATGTATTTGCCCCTTAGGACCGCCTTTGCAGTATCCCATAGGTTTTGGACTGATGTGTTTTTGTTTTCATTGGTTTCCATGAATTGTTTAAGTTTTTCTTTGATTTCCTGGTTGACCCAAACATTCTTGAGCAGAGTGGTCTTTAGCTTCCAAGTGTTTGAATTTCCCCCAAATTTTTTTCTTGTGATTGATTTCCAGTTTTAAAGCATTATGGTCTGAGAAGATGCAGGGAATAATCCCAATCTTTTGGTATCAGTTGAGAACTGATTTGTGACTCAGTATGTGGTCTATTCTGGAGGAAGTTCCATGTGCGCTTGAGAAGAATGAGTATTCTGTTGTTTTAAGGTGGAATGTTCTGTATATATCTATGAGGTCCATCTGGTGCAGTGTGTCATTCCAAGCTCTTGTTTCTTTGTGGATTTTCTGCTTAGATGATCTGTCCATTGCTGAGAGTGGAGTATTGAGGTCCCCTACAATTAATGTGTTGTTATCAATAGGACTCTTTATTTTGGTTAATAGCTGGCTTATGTATATGGCTGCTCCCATGTTGGGAGTGTGGATATTTACAATTGTTGGATCTTCTTGTTGGGTAGACCTTTTAAGAATGATAGGGTGTCCTTCTGTGTCTCTAACTACAGTCTTTAGATTCAAATCTAATTTGTCTGATATAAGAATTGCTACCCCAGCTTTCTTTTGAGGTCCATTGGCATGGAAGATGGATCTCCATCCCTTCACTTTCAGTCTGGATGTATCTTTAGGTTCAAAATGAGTCTCTTATAGACAGCATATGGATGGGTCCTGTCTTTTTATCCAATCTGCAACCCTGGGCCATTTTATGGGAGCATTTAGGCTGTTCACATTGAGAGTGATTATTGAAAGATATGAATTTATTGTCATCATGTTGCCTGTGAAGTCCTTGTTTCTATAGATTGTCTCTGTAAATTTCTGTTCTATATCACTCTTGGGGTCTTTCTCCTTTTATAGAACCCCCCTTAACATTTCTTGCAGGGCCGGCTTAGTGGTCACATATTCTTTCAGTTTCTGCTGGTCTTGGAAGCTC
>NW_027887862.1:0-243 GCF_054177405.1 Leptonychotes weddellii | reverse complement strand
AGAGGAGGTTTTCCACACGGCAGCCCAGCCATCTCTAAACCTTGGTGGGGTTGAAGGAAAACACCTGTTTGTGATAACTTAAGCTTCCCCTTGGGAGCGCCGGGCTGGTTCAGTTGGTAGAGCATGGGACTTTTGATCTCAGGGGTTATAAGTTTGAGCCCCACGTTGGGTTGTAGAGGTTACTTAAAATAAAAAAAAATTTTTAAAGATTTTATTTATTTATTTGACAGAGAGAGAGATAGC
>NW_027887861.1:0-243 GCF_054177405.1 Leptonychotes weddellii | reverse complement strand
AACCATGGGCAGCTAGGCCTGGTTCAAAACCTGCCTCAGCCACATTGCCCTGTGAGGGGGAACCCTTACCTACAGCGAAGGAGTAAATACTACCAGCCCTGCAGGGCCCCGGGACATCGGCGTTGGGGTATGGGTAAGAAGAACATGTGCATACTGGGTATTTACCCCAAAGATACAAAAGTAGGGATCCGAAAGGGTACGTGCACCCCGATGTTTATAGTAGCAATGTCCACAATAGCCAAA
>NW_027887860.1:0-243 GCF_054177405.1 Leptonychotes weddellii | reverse complement strand
AGCCACCAACCTGCAACCAGGACTGTCCCTCCATGCCGGGCCCCGGCCAACAGACACCCTGCAGTGGGTCACAATAGGCAAGTAGCACCTAGAAAATCCAAGTCCTCGTTCGGTTTTGGGATGGGCATCGGGGAATATTGCTTTGACATATTTCTAGCAGGTCAATGGTCTTCTTCCTAAGAATCAGAGCTGTTAGTCCATGAAAGCATGGATTCTGACTTTGAAAGATGCCTTGAAAGGCAT
>NW_027887859.1:0-243 GCF_054177405.1 Leptonychotes weddellii | reverse complement strand
TTAAAGATTTTTTATTTATTTATTTATTCATGAGAGACAGAGAGAGAGAGAGAGAGAGGCAGAGGGAGAAGCAGGCCCCCAAGGAGCAGAGAGCCCGATGCGGGACTCGATCCCAGGACCCTGGGATCATGACCTGAGCCGAAGGCAGACGCTTAACTATCTGAGCCACCCAGGCGCCCAGCCTTTTGCATGTTTTGAGAGCAACAGTGGTCCTTCTGCTGTCTCACTCTTTCCTCTTTGCTT
>NW_027887858.1:0-243 GCF_054177405.1 Leptonychotes weddellii | reverse complement strand
CTAATAAAGAAAATAGTATCTTAATTTAGACATTGAGGGATGAGAGAACAATAAGAAATATAGAGAAAAGGTGCTCATCAGCAAATATGCTACATAGTGGTTTTCACAAATTTCTTAAAGTTATTATATCCAACATCTGTATCATTCATGGCCAATCAATATATGTAACAACTTTTCTAGCTCAAAGTACTTACTGCCAACGCTAATGCCTTTGGTATTTAATTGATCTCTAAAAATGTAGTC
>NW_027887857.1:0-243 GCF_054177405.1 Leptonychotes weddellii | reverse complement strand
TCTTTAATAAAATTTCAAATGACTACAATTTTACTCCTGCTGACACATTTTTTAAAGGGAACAAAGAAAAGTTGAGAGGTGGCTGGGCCCTGCAGCAGTATATTTTCAGGGTGCAACAGAGTGTAACAGTACAGTAGAAAAATCACTTTGCAAGCCATGGAGAATGTAGACGGGCAGCTGTTGGGAGGAGGAATACCAACCTGGCAGGTAGCATTTCAGCTCTAGACCTTACCTTTGCTTCTC
>NW_027887856.1:0-243 GCF_054177405.1 Leptonychotes weddellii | reverse complement strand
GAGGGCCTGATGCCGAGTGAAAGAAGCCAGACACGGAAGGACCAGCGTGCCCCACCTTCGTGAGGTCCCCGGGGCCGGCACAGTCAGAGACGGAGACGAGACGGCGGGCGCCGGGGCGGGGGAGGGGATGGGGAGCGAGCTTCCGTCTGGGAGGATGAGCGAGTTGTAGGGCTGGAGGGTGGGGCTAGCTGCACAACACGGCAAACGTGCTGGATGCCGCTGAAATGTACACGTGAAATGGTT
>NW_027887855.1:0-243 GCF_054177405.1 Leptonychotes weddellii | reverse complement strand
AAAGATTTTATTTATTTATTCATGAGAGACAGAGAGAGAGAGGCAGAGGGAGAAGCAGGCTCCCCAGGAGCAGGGAGCCTGATGCGGGACTCGATCCCAGGACCCTGGGATCATGACCTGAGCCAAAGGCAGACGCTTAACCATTTGAGCCACCCAGGCGCCCCCCAACACCATTTTTAAAGGGATTATTCTTTCTCCATTGTGCATTCTTGGCGCCAGTTATATAAGAAGTCAACTTTAGGG
>NW_027887854.1:0-243 GCF_054177405.1 Leptonychotes weddellii | reverse complement strand
TTCCTGCCGAGCAGGGAGCCCGATGCGGGGCTCGATCCCAGGACCCTGGGATCATGACCTGAGCCGAAGGCAGTCACTTAACCAACTGAGCCACCCAGGCGCCCCAGGACACTTGGATTATTTCCACCTTTTGGTTATTGTGAACAGTGCTGCTGTGAACATTCATGTAGAAGTACTGAAGTACCTGCTTTCAGTTTTGTTGAATATTTAGCTGGGAGTGGAATTCCGGGGTCATTTAGTAAT
>NW_027887853.1:0-243 GCF_054177405.1 Leptonychotes weddellii | reverse complement strand
ATCAGTTAGTCTTCCAACTAACTAACTAGAGGCCCCAGCCTTGTATCCTTGTGAAGCTTTATCTGCCAGGGGGAATGATTTTTTTCCTCTCCAACTGGAAGTACTACATCTTTCTGTAATGGCGGTGTGACTTCTGACAACCCTGGTCAACTGTATCCCAAAAGGAAATTAGGCTGGTTGCGCTGAATATCATTCTTTTTCATGATGGATGGTTGATATGGATTTGCTAATAATTTTGATCTG
>NW_027887852.1:0-1620 GCF_054177405.1 Leptonychotes weddellii | reverse complement strand
TGGTGAATGATCTTTTTAATGTGCTGCTAAATTCAGTTTGCTAGTATTTTATTGAGAATTTTTGTTTCCATATTAATCAGAGATATTGGCCTATAGTTTTCTTTCATGGTTTTAGTATCAGGATAATGCTGGCTTTGTCAAATGGAGTTTGGGAGAGTTTCACCTCTTCAGTTTTTTGGAAGAGTTTGAGAAAGATTGGCGTTAATTCTTTTTTAAATATTTGGTAAAATTCATCAGTAAAGTCATCCTGGGCTCATTGGAAAATTTCTGATTACTGCCATAAGCTTCTTACTAGTAATTGGTCTCTTCAGATTTTGTAATTCTTCCTGATTCAGTCTTGGTAGTTTGTATGTTTCTAGCAATTTATCTATTTCCTCTAGGTTGTCTGATTTGTTGGCATATAGTTGTTCTTAGTAGCCTCTTATGATCCTTTGATTTTCTGTGTTATTGGTTTTAATGTATCCTTTTTCATTTATAATTTTGTTGATTTGGGTCCTTTCTCTTTTTTTCCTTAGCAAGTCTAGCTGAGAGTTTGTCAGTTTCGTGTATCTTTTCAAAGAACCAACTCTGAGTTTGGTTGATTTTTTCTGTCCTCTATTTCATTTATTTCTGCTCTAATCTTTATTATTTCCTTTCTTCTGCTAACTTTAGGCTCAGTTTGTTCTTATTTTCCTAGTCCCTTAAGATGTAGAGTTAGGTTGTTTATTTGGGATCTTTCTTGCTTCTCAATATAGGTGTTTATTGTTATGAACTTCTCTCTTAAAACTGCTTTTGCTGGATTCCACAGGTTATAGTATGCTGTGTTTCCATTTTCATTTGTCTTAAAAAGCTTTTTATTTCTGAAGCTCCTGGGTGGCTCAGATGGTTAAGCGTCTGCCTTCAGCTCAGGTCCGGATCTCCAGTACCTGGGATCAAGCCCCACTTTGGGCTCCTGGCTCAGCAGGGAGTCTGCTTCTCCCTCTGCCTCTCCCCCTGCTCCTGCTCTCTCTGTCTCTCTCTCAAATAAATAAATAAATCTTTTTTTTAAAGAAACTTTTAATTTCTTCTATGATCCATTGGTTATTCAGGAGAGGATTATTTAATTTCCATGTATTTGTGAATTTTCCACTTTTCCTCTTGGTGTTGATTTCTAGTTTCATGCCATTGTGGTCAGAGAAGATATGTGGTATGATTTCAGTCTTCTCAACTTTACTAAAACTTGTTTTGTGGCCTAACATATGGTCTACCTTAGAAATTCTCCTTGTGCACTTGAGAAGAATGTGTATTCTTCTGTGGTTGGATAGAATGTTCTGTACATGTCTATTAGGTCCATTTGGTCTACACTGTTGTTCAAATTCACTGTTTCCTTATTGATTCTCTATCTGGATAATCTATCCATTGTTGAGAGTGAGGTATTAAAGTCCCAAACTATTATTGTATTACTGTTTATTTCTACCTTTAGTTCTGTCAGTTTTTCTTTTCTTTTTTTTTAATTTTTTTTTATTGTTGTTAATCCCCATACATTACATCATTAGTTTTAGATGTAGTGTTCCATGATTCATTGTTTGTGCATAACACCCAATGCTCCATGCAGAACATGCCCTCCTCAATACCCACCACCAGGCTAACCCATCCTCCCAC
>NW_027887851.1:0-243 GCF_054177405.1 Leptonychotes weddellii | reverse complement strand
TTTCATAAACCACATCAATGTCAAAAGGTTTTTTTTTTTTTTTAAAGGGCGGGGGAGAAACTTCTATCAGCTTAACATTACCCTTGGTGCTGTGGGAAATACAAGAGATATTTATTTTCTAGACTTTAAGAAAATGAGAAGGACAAGGGTATGGATTTAGTTGGGATAAAATAAGCTTAGCTGCAGTAACAAATAAATCGCAAAATCTCATTGGCTTAACACAGTAAACATTCCTTTCCTACT
>NW_027887850.1:0-243 GCF_054177405.1 Leptonychotes weddellii | reverse complement strand
GACCCGAGCCGAAGGCAGTTGCCCAACCAACTGAGCCACCCAGACGCCCCGCGGCTGGCTCTTGATTTTGGCTCAGGTCATGATCTCAGGGTCCTGGGATTGATCCCCGTGTCGGGCTCCGTGCTCAGAGCACAGTCGGCTTGAGGATTTCTCTCCCTTTTTCCCTGCCCCTCCTCCTCCTCAAATAAATTAATTTTTTTAAAAAAATTTATAAATGGAAGAGGGTAAGAATTTCTAGAGTAC
>NW_027887849.1:0-243 GCF_054177405.1 Leptonychotes weddellii | reverse complement strand
CCGGACCTTCGTTAATTATGTGAATTTCTTTGGTAACAGAGAATTCTCTATTCTTATTTATTTATGTACCCACTCATTTGGGTTGGGGACAGACTCGAAGATATTTATTTTATACTTTGGGGTTATAATCCAATTCTCTGTTATTTATTTTGTTGCTCAAGCTGTTTCAGGTTTGGCCATTTGGAGTTCTTTCAGTTGGCTCTTGAGTCCCCTTGACTCACACCCACCATCTTGTTTTTTGAG
>NW_027887848.1:0-243 GCF_054177405.1 Leptonychotes weddellii | reverse complement strand
CAGTAGGGGTCTTTAATGCTTTTTAAAGTTAGAGCTTAAGGGCACCTGGGTGGCTCAGTCGTTAAGCAGCTGCCTTTGGCTCAGGTCATGATCCCAGAGTCCTGGAATCGAGCCCCACATCGGGTTCCCTGCTCGGCAGGAAGCCTGCTTCTCCCTCTCCCACTCCCCCTGCTTGTGTTCCTCCTCTCGCTGTATCTCTCTGTCAAATAAAATCTTTAAAAAATAAATAAAGTTAGAGCTTAA
>NW_027887847.1:0-243 GCF_054177405.1 Leptonychotes weddellii | reverse complement strand
GTATTGAGGAGGGCACGTTCTGCATGGAGCACTGGGTGTTATGCACAATGAATCATGGAACACTTCATCTAGAACTAATGATGTAATGTTTGGGGATTAACATAAGAATAAAAAAAAAAAAGAAAAAAAATAAATAAAATCTTTAAACAAACAAACAAAAAACACTCAAAATACATCACAGACTTAAATGTAAAACGTAAAACTGTAAAACTTTTAGAAGAAAACATAGGATGTTGGACTAGG
>NW_027887846.1:0-243 GCF_054177405.1 Leptonychotes weddellii | reverse complement strand
TTCTCTCTCTCAAATAAATAAATAAATCTTTAAAAAAAAAAAAAAAAAACAAAGCATAATCAACGTGGATCATGGTTCCAAGGGAAAAGATTGGGAATGCTGCACTCCAAAAAGAGTAGGGGCAGGGGGAAAATACGAATAGAGGAAATGCTTGTGAAAGTCACAACTCCGTGACACAGACCCATTAAGAGAATGAGATTGGTTCAGGAGATTGTAGAATGTTTCTCCTCCTCTATACATTAT
>NW_027887845.1:0-243 GCF_054177405.1 Leptonychotes weddellii | reverse complement strand
GTCACACCATGTTAATGGACAGGAAGATTCAACACAGTATATACATCAACTCTCCTCAAGCTGATGTACAGACTTAGTGAACTGCTGGAGTTTTTATAGTTAGATTTTTCTAGCTTTAAGATTTCGAGGACCATAAACCAGGTTTTGGTTTTCATGTCTAGGTATATCTGGAAATATACAACATATTCTTCTTTTGATTAAAATATTTACCCATCCTTTCCTCCATACATTTATTCAAATTCA
>NW_027887844.1:0-243 GCF_054177405.1 Leptonychotes weddellii | reverse complement strand
GAAGAGCATACCAGGCAGAGGAAACAGCTGTCTCAAACTCACAGAGCAGGCAAAGAGTTGGTAATTTCAAAAAACCGTAGGTATGTTTATTTTGCTTAAGAGAAGAGGGGAAAGGGGCGCCTGGGTGGCTCAGCCGTTAGGCATCTGCCTTCAGCTCAGGTCATGATCCCAGGGTCCGGGATCGAGCCCCGCATTGGGCCCTGCTCGGCGGGAAGCCTGCTTCTCCCTCTCCCACTCCCCCTG
>NW_027887843.1:0-243 GCF_054177405.1 Leptonychotes weddellii | reverse complement strand
TCTTCTTCTTCTTCTTCTCCTTTTTTCTTTCTTTCTTTCTTTCTTTCTTTCTTTCTTTCTTTCTTTCTTCTTCTTCTTTTAATAGTAATGTTAGTTTTTGGCAAGAGTTTATTCTCTTCCATGTAGCAAAATAGACTTTCTTTGGATATATATATAAAATTTTATATATATATAAAGTCTTTGGAGATATATATATATATAACTATATATATATATATATATATAGTTTGAATTTTTTTTAAA
>NW_027887842.1:0-243 GCF_054177405.1 Leptonychotes weddellii | reverse complement strand
AAGGATAACGTCTTCATTGTTTACTTATGTGAAAATAGATAGGAAGGTAGGTAGGTAGATAGCAAGAAAGCCTAAATGCACAATACCAAGAATAAAAAGTGGGGACACCTGGGTGGCTCAGTCATTTAAGTGTCTGCCTTCGGCTCAGGTGGTGATCCCAAGGTCCTGAGATCAACTCCCGCATGCCTACTGTAATGCCGTTGATAAACCTCTTTATCTTTCCGAATACAAATTAGAAACAAA
>NW_027887841.1:0-1620 GCF_054177405.1 Leptonychotes weddellii | reverse complement strand
TTATTTGACACAGAGAGAGAGCACAAGCAGGGGGAGCAGGAGAGGGAGAAGCAGGCTCCCTGCTGAGCAGGGAGCCGATGTAGGACTCGATCTCAGGACCCTGTGATCATGACCTGAGCCGAAAGCAGATGCTTAACTGACTGAGCCACCCAGGTGCCCCAATGTAGGAGTTTTTTAAAAAAATATACTCTGAATACATTCTATTTGTCAGATATCTATGTTTTACTCATTTTTTTCCTCAGAGAATTGCATATTCGTTTTCCTAGAGAAATCTTTTGATGAGCGGAAGTTTTAAAATTGTGATAAGTCTAATTTACAAATTTTTTCTTTTATGATTGTCACTTTTATGATTATTTTTAATGATTTTTTAGTGGCTACTGCTTTGTAAGTCCTGCTTAAGAAGTCTATTCCCTCATTTGAGAAGAAAGTCCCCTGCATTTTCTTTAGAAGTTTTGTGCTTTTCGCTTTTCAGTTTGGGCCCAAGATCCAGCTTGACTTAACTTTTGTACATGGTGTGAGTAGGTGAGGATTAAGGTCACTTTTTTTTTTTTAACATGAGATATCCAGTTGTCCCAGAATGACTTGTTGAAAACATTTCTTTTGGGGCACTTGGGCGGCTCAGTTGGTTAAGCACCTGACTCTTGGTTTCAGCTCAGGTCATGATCTCAGGGTCCTGAGTTCCAGTCCTGCAATGAGCTCTGTGCCCAGTGGGGAGTCTGCTTGTCCCTCTCTCTCTGTTCCTCCCTTCCCCTGCCTCATAAATAATAAAATCTTAAAAAAAAAAAAAGAAAACATTTCATTTTGGACCGCTTTGGCATATTCACCAAAAACCAAATGAACCCGTAGTTGAGGATATGTTTCTGGGCTCTCTATTCTGTTCCAGGGATCTATTTGTCTGTGTGCCGTGTTGCAATTTCTCAGTTACTGGGGTGTCATCGTGTGTTACCTGTTTAAGTCACGCTGCCTAGTCTTTCCAGTTTGTCCTTTTTCAAGATTGCTTTGGATATTTCTAGGTCCTTTGCATTTCTATATAAATTTTAGAATCAGTTTGCCAAATTCTACAAAACGGACTGGTCAGATTCTGGTTGAGAATGCATTAAGTGTATAGATAATGGACATCTTAATGGGCATCGATAAATTTGGCATACCTTTCCATGTATTTAAGCCTTATTTAATTTCTCATAGTGATGTTTTGTGGTTTTTGATGTAGAAGTTTTAAAATGTAGTGGTTTTTAATGTAGAGGTAATATCTTTTGTTAAATTTATTCCTACGTATTTTGTGTTTTTTGACAATACAGTCAATAAAATTGTTTTTCAAATTTCACTTTCTAATTTTTCACTGCTGGAATATAAAAGTACAATTGATTTTTGTGTATTGTTCTTGTAGCTCCAAGTTTCCTACTTTATTTATTAGTTCTAGTAGATGTTTTGTAGATTCCTTAAGGTTTTCTGTGGAAACAGTCATGTCATTTATAAAAAAAGACTGTTTTACTTCTTCATTTCCAATCTGTATGTCTTTTACTTCTCTATCTTGCCTGACTTCATTTATCTTGCCTTACTTCACTGGCTAGGACCTTTGACACACTGTTGAATAGAAGTGGTGAAAATGGATATTTAACT
>NW_027887840.1:0-243 GCF_054177405.1 Leptonychotes weddellii | reverse complement strand
GCAGCCAAGAATACTATATCCAGCTAGGCTGTCATTGAAAATAAAAGGAGAGATAAAAAGCTTCCAGGACAAACAAAAACTAAAGGAATTTGCAAACACAAAACCAGCCCTACAAGAAATATTGAAAGGGGTCCTCTAAGCAAAGAGAGAGCCTAAAAGTAACATAGACCAGAAAGGAACACAGACAATATACAGTAACGGTCACCTTACAGGAAATACAATGGCACTAAATTCGTATCTTTC
>NW_027887839.1:0-243 GCF_054177405.1 Leptonychotes weddellii | reverse complement strand
TTTTCTGATGAGAGAGTTGTTGCTCTTCTTTTCTTCGATCTCCCGTTGAGTTTGTAGGTGTTCAGAATGGTTTGATCCCTATCCAGCTGAATTCCTGAAAGGAGACGAAATCCAGGTCTCCTACTCCTCCGCCATCTTGCTCCCAAGGGCCCTAAGTGATATTATTAAAGTCTCTAGGCTTCTTAAGGCAAAATTATTAAAACTATCATTTTCATGTTAGTATAATTTTATACATTTATTTTG
>NW_027887838.1:0-243 GCF_054177405.1 Leptonychotes weddellii | reverse complement strand
GAATCCTGTGCTCGGCCACACACCATAAGTAGCTGCTTTTTCAACTTAATGATGTTGAACATCTCCCTTGAATAGATTTTTGGACACAGGTGGACAAACTGCCTTTTCTTGGGTGTGTGCGTTCGCCACAGTGAAGAACTGGCACCAGATTCAGTGCCTGCTTTACTGTGTCCGCAGCGATTCTGTTTTCTGGCCCAGACCCGCCACTATTTTAACTCTCCGCCAGCACTAGCAATGGGCTTT
>NW_027887837.1:0-243 GCF_054177405.1 Leptonychotes weddellii | reverse complement strand
GAGGTGCCTTGCGCTTCTGAAGCCTGAGCTCATCCTGGGACCCTCAGAAGCCAGCACTCACCTTGTAGGTGCCCACCTCAGAGCTGTTTCCTCTCCCAAAGATGAACCCCACTCCCTGGCTGCTGTCCACCTCCCAAAATGTGTTAAGCCTCTCTAGTGACGTGGTCCCTCCTCTCATCCTGGGGAAGCCACACTATTACTACACTCATTCACACTCATTGTACTGTGGTTTTGAGAAATAGA
>NW_027887836.1:0-243 GCF_054177405.1 Leptonychotes weddellii | reverse complement strand
CCCCTACCCTCCCTCCCCCCAGAGCATTTTCGTCCCTGAGCACTGTGAGGGACAGGGCAGCCCCGACCTGACCCTCCCACAGGAAGTAGCTGGGGAGAAGTGGGAGCCCCACCTTTACCAGGGGCGTGGAAGCTAACAGAAGCAGGGGTTCTGGGTCCTGCCGCAGCCCAAGTGTCTGACCCTGGACCAGCCTTTGCATGACTGCTGACTCCATGGAAGGCTCTCCCCAGCCAGCAGGAGAGA
>NW_027887835.1:0-243 GCF_054177405.1 Leptonychotes weddellii | reverse complement strand
GGGAACCCAGGGAGAAGGCAGAGCTGTAAGAAGAGAAAGAAACAATCAGGGCTCTGGGCTCTGGATCTTTAATTCATGCAGCTTCTCCTTTTTTTTTTTTTTAATTAATTAATTAATTAATTAATTAATTTTATTCTTATGTTAATCCCCATACATTACATCATTAGTTCTAGATGAAGTGTTCCACGATTCATTGTTTTTGCATAACACCCAGTGCTCCATGCAGAACGTGCCCTCCTCAAT
>NW_027887834.1:0-243 GCF_054177405.1 Leptonychotes weddellii | reverse complement strand
GGTCTGTGTACCTGCTCCCTTCCCTGGCAGTCCTCCCTCTCCTGGGCTTCCCCAGGTCTGTGTACCTGCTCCCTTTCCTGGTAGTCCTCCCCGTCCTGGGCTCCCCCAGATCTCTGTACCTGCTCCCTTCCCTGGCAGTACTCCCCGTCCTGGGCTCCTCCATGTCTGTGCACCTGCTCCCTTCCCTGGCAGTCCTCCCTGTCCTGGGCTCCCCCAGGTCTGTGCACCTGCTCCCTTCCCTGG
>NW_027887833.1:0-243 GCF_054177405.1 Leptonychotes weddellii | reverse complement strand
CTCTCGCTATCTCTCTCTCTGTCAAATAAATAAATAAAATATTTAAAAAAAAAAAAAAGTAGCTGCCACAGAAAGTCTTTTTGATAAGCACGTGGAATTATAATAGTGAAGAGTTCTTTTTTGTCCCCATGTGCAATCTGGAGGAGGCAGACTAGGAAAGTACTTAAGAGCTCTGGTTCTGGAGGTTAGATGGACCTTGGGCAAAGTCCCAGCTCTTCCACTTCCGTAGCTTTGTGAACTTGA
>NW_027887832.1:0-243 GCF_054177405.1 Leptonychotes weddellii | reverse complement strand
TGCACAAACAATGAATCATGGAACACTTCATCTAAAACTAATGTTGTAATGTATGGGGATTAACATAAGAATAAAAAAAAAAAAGAAACCTGTTTTGTAAAACACTACTCAGCAATACAAAGGAATGAACTAACGGTCATGCATCAACATAAATGAATCTCAAAATGATTATCCTGAGTAGAACACACCAGATGTTAAAGAGTATAGTCCATAAAGTTTTATTTTTATAAACTCCATAAAAAC
>NW_027887831.1:0-243 GCF_054177405.1 Leptonychotes weddellii | reverse complement strand
TGAGTCTCTTGCAGACAGCATATCAATGGGTCCTGTTTTTTTTTCCAATCTGATAGCCTGTGTCTTTTGATTGGGGCATTTAGCCCATTTACATTCAGGGTAACTATTGAAAGATATGAATTTAGTGCCATTGTATTGCCTGTCAGGTGACTGTTACTGTATATTGTCTGTGTTCCTTTCTGGTCTATGTTACTTTTAGCCTCTCTCTTTGCTTAGAAGACCCCTTTCAATATTTCTTGTAGG
>NW_027887830.1:0-1620 GCF_054177405.1 Leptonychotes weddellii | reverse complement strand
GCTCCCGGCTCGGCGGGAAGCCTGCTTCTCCCTTTCCCACTCCCCCTGCTTGTGTTCCCGCTCTCGCTGTGTCTCTCTCTGTCAAATAAATAAATAAAATCTTTAAAATAAATAAATAAGGATTATTTATTTATTTATTTGATGAGAGAGAAAGAGAGAGAGGACAAGCAGTGGGAGCAGCAGAGGGAGAGGGAGAAGCAGGCTCCCCACAGAGCAGGAAGCTCAATGCAGGGCTCAATCCCAGGACCCTAGGATCATGACCTGAGCTGAAGGCAGACACTTAACCTGACTGAGCCACCCAGGCACCCCTAAATAAAATCTTTAAGAAAAAAAAGTAAAACAAAATTGTGTGTATAACATTACAAAAATGTCTACGTATTCATCCAACAGAAATCTGGATCAATATGATAAAAGGATTTTTGTTCTGTGGAACCAAAAACAATGTGGCCACAAAAGAGATACATACAGTTTTTTACATGTTCTTCCCCCAAAACAAAATCTTTCCATTGATTTAAAGAAGCACACAAAAGACATTTTTTTAAATGGCATATTTCACATTTTTGTGTGAAACTCCTCTTGCATGTAACTTCAGAGCCCATGTCTTCTGTCTTTTTGTCTTTGCACTTGGCTGGCTGGCTGGCTGGCTGACTTGCTTATGTATGTATGTATGTATGTATGTATTGATTGATCTCTACACCCAACATGGGGCTCAAACTCATGACCCCAAGATCAAGAGTTGCATGCTCCACTGACTGAGCCAGCCAGGCTTCCCTGCACTTGGCTATTTTTTTTAAAAAGATTTATTTATTTATCTGAGAGACAGAATGCGCGTGTGTGTGCGCACGCGCACATGTGTGGTGGGAGGGGCAGAGAGAATCCTCAAGCCAACTCCCAGCTGAGCATGGAGCCCAACATGGGGCTTGATCCCAGGACCCAGATACCATGACCTGAGCCAAAGTCAAATGTTGACTCTTAACCGACTGAGCCACCCAGGCGCCCCTGCACTTAGCTATTTTCAAGGTGGCATTTCCAAAGGCTGGTGCTCAGTCCCTTCTGCCAGGCTGCAGCATAGAGTTCTTATTTTAATGAAAGCCAGGTACCTTAATGAGTGGGTCTACCTGAGCCTGGCATTCTGGAAATAGGGACTGAGGCACAGACAACAAAGAGTCTTCACTATTTCAAAGTCATTTCTAACAAAATGACCACAATTTTCAGAACAAGAAAATTCATGTTATGCAATATCTAGTCACAGATAATAAGTTAAATTAAACAGCCTACAGAAAGACTACCCACAACCACTGCAAGAGAAACAATGTCTTATGAAGACCTAAGTCATTCCCATGCCACCCTAGAAAGAGAATGTAAACTCTATATAACTTTTGATTCTTTATTTCCTGAGTATGCAAACTATTCAGCAACAAGGTAGCAAAATAAAGACTCTCATACACTTCTTACAGGAATATAAATTGGTAAAACTCTTGAAGGCAATTTAGTAACAAATTTCAGAAATCCTAAAGAAGGTACACACCCAGTGATACAATAATTCTCTTTCCAGGACTTCACTGTAAGAAAATAACTATACTTGGGGCGCCTGGGTGGCTCAGTCGGTTAAGCGTCTGC
>NW_027887829.1:0-243 GCF_054177405.1 Leptonychotes weddellii | reverse complement strand
GCCAGCTCCCGACGGTCCCCCTGCAGCTTCCTCACTGCTCTCATCCTTCGCCCAACCGAAGCGAGTCAGCGCCTGGCTCAGGGTCAGGCTTTGGCTTAACGGAACGTCGTGGCTCGTTTGCTCTTCTAGGCCGACCCCTCAGACCTTCGGCGCGTCCGCAGTGAGGCTGTTCTGCTCTCTTATCGTTCGCGTGTTCACCACAAGGCACTTTGAATTTCCTCCAACAACTTTTCCTTTGCATTC
>NW_027887828.1:0-243 GCF_054177405.1 Leptonychotes weddellii | reverse complement strand
GAAAAAATTCACAAGAATGTGTTACTAACCTCTTCAATTTAGGTATGATTAAGAATATTAACAGGTTGAAGAAAATAAAAAAGTATACTAGAAAAGTGAAATATGCTAAACATTTTGCATTTCCTGATCAAACTTCAAAGCAACATACTTTTAAAGCTTTATTCAGAAAGACAAATTCTCCCAGTGTTGAATTTGGGTTTTTTATCTTAGTTCATTATTATTAGATGCAAAGGTAAACTTAAT
>NW_027887827.1:0-243 GCF_054177405.1 Leptonychotes weddellii | reverse complement strand
CCCCTACCCTCCCTCCCCCCAGAGCATTTTCGTCCCTGAGCACCGTGAGGGACAGGGCAGCCCCGACCTGACCCTCCCACAGGAAGTAGCTGGGGAGAAGTGGGAGCCCCACCTTTACCAGGGGCGTGGAAGCTAACAGAAGCAGGGGTTCTGGGTCCTGCCGCAGCCCAAGTGTCTGACCCTGGACCAGCCTTTGCATTACTGCTGACTCCATGGAAGGCTCTCCCCAGCCAGCAGGAGAGA
>NW_027887826.1:0-243 GCF_054177405.1 Leptonychotes weddellii | reverse complement strand
CATGAAGCGGCAGAAAACGGAGGAAGCCTTTGCAGCTGCCTCCGGGGGCTCTTTCCAAGACATGTCCATCTTCACTGAAAGAATGCTATGCTCCTACGGGTGTGTTGAGCAGTTGGGAACAGAACAGGGCTCGCCACCATCAGCCAGGACCCGGGCGCTTTCCACCTGCCCTAGGGCACTCCCTCTGCTGCCTTCGCCTCATGGTTATCCCCACTGCCACGAAGACCACGGTGCAGATGGAGC
>NW_027887825.1:0-243 GCF_054177405.1 Leptonychotes weddellii | reverse complement strand
GAGGAAGAGTGGCAGGCAGAGGGAGAGGGAGAAGCAGGCTCCCCGCTGAGCAGGGAGCCCAATGCGGGGCTCGATCCCAGGACCCTGAGATCATGACCTGAGCTGAAGGCAGACGCTTAACTGACTGAGCCACCAAGGCTCCCTATATTCTCATGTTACATTGTCTTTAAAATTACAGGTAATCTACTAAAAAAAAAAAATTGTTTCTATATCTCATGCCATGTAAGTGAGCTAGTGACATTA
>NW_027887824.1:0-243 GCF_054177405.1 Leptonychotes weddellii | reverse complement strand
AGACTCCCTGCCAAGCAGGGAGCCCGATGCGGGACTCGATCCCGGGACTCCAGGATCATGACCTGAGCGGAAGGCAGTCGCTTAACCCACTGAGCCACCCAGGCGCCCAGAATCTACAATTTCTTAATCATAGTTATAAACATTATTGATACAAATATTTTTTGAAGCTTCCTGATGTTTGCAACATCTCTTTTCTAAAGTTATTTGGGATGTAGATTTAGCATTTTTCTTTTCAAAATTTTG
>NW_027887823.1:0-243 GCF_054177405.1 Leptonychotes weddellii | reverse complement strand
GGTAGACGGAGGAAGAGGAAACTGCCATGGAGAAAAAGAAGGAAAGGATAGGATAATAATCAGAAAAAGCTGGTCAAGAAAACCAAGAAGAGAGATGAATTCAAGAAGAGAATAGCAGCCAGAGGAGGTAAATGCTATAACAAAGTGAAGACTGAAGTATGTTCCTTGCATTCGGAGAATGGAAGATTTCTCCCCACTCTAACAGAATGACTTCCATGAAGAGAAGGGATGGAAACCTGACTG
>NW_027887822.1:0-243 GCF_054177405.1 Leptonychotes weddellii | reverse complement strand
TTTTTTTTAGATTTTATTTATTTATTTATTTGAGAGAGAGAGAATGAGAGAGAGCAAGCACATGAGAGGGGGGAGGGTCAGAGGGAGAAGCAGACTCCCCGCCGAGCAGGGAGCCTGATGCGGGACTCGATCCAGGGACTCCAGGATCAGGACCTGAGCCGAAGGCAGTCGCTTAACCAACTGAGCCACCCAGGCGCCCCTCCTTCCTTTTTTAAGGCTGAATAATATCCCATTGTATGTATA
>NW_027887821.1:0-243 GCF_054177405.1 Leptonychotes weddellii | reverse complement strand
AGGACCTTGTTCTCTCAGACCCAACTCTATGTCCTCAATGATCGATTTCAGAGACAGAAATACCTCAGTCTCCAGCAGATGCAAGAACTTTCCAACATTCTGAACCTTAGCTATAAGCAGGTAAAGACCTGGTTCCAGAACCAGAGAATGAAATGTAAGAGGTGGCAGAAAAACCACTGGCCAAAGGAGAGCAAGAGTGTGAGTCAGAACAGCACACCAATCGCAGAATACCCAGGCTTCTAT
>NW_027887820.1:0-243 GCF_054177405.1 Leptonychotes weddellii | reverse complement strand
ATCAGTTAGTCTTCCAACTAACTAACTAGAGGCCCCAGCCTTGCATCCTTGTGAAGCTTTATCTGCCAGGGGGAATGATTTTTTTCCTCTCCAACTGGAAGTACTACATCTTTCTGTAATGGCGGTGTGACTTCTGACAACCCTGGTCAACTGTATCCCAAAAGGAAATTAGGCTGGTTGCGCTGAATATCATTCTTTTCCATGATGGATGGTTGATATGGATTTGCTAATAATTTTGATCTG
>NW_027887819.1:0-1620 GCF_054177405.1 Leptonychotes weddellii | reverse complement strand
CCGGTGGTTTTGATGGCTGATTAGACACACTCTTTGATTTCTGCTGCAGAAGGCAACATGATTGTAACAGAAACAGCTATTTTCCCCTTTCCATTCTTCGTGTTCCCCTAAAATAGAGTTTGAACAAATATTTTAAAGGTGCAAAATACTATTAGAAAGTACTATTTGAAATGAACATTATAGGAATCTCTTGGCATAACAGCCACAGAATACTTTATTGCTTGGCAGAAGACACAAGAGGTGAGAAGAAAGCAGCACATTAGCTGGATGAGCGCTTGTGTCGCCCAGTATAAGCAAGTGCGGTGTACAAACAAGTATACTCTGAATACGTTATTTCCACTCATTTAGCACAAATAAATCGTTTGGTTTCACTTGGAAGTGGAAAAAAAAAATTGAGGGGCACCTGGCTGGCTCAGTCGGAGGAGCATATGACTCTTGATTGCAGGGTCATGAGTACAAGCCCATGTTGGATGTAGAAATTACGTAAATAAATAAAAACAAACTTAAAATTTTTTTTCTTAAATTGATAGAACCAAGGGGAGTTGGCAGAGAGCCTATAGGAAGATTGAAGAGTTCTACATTCTATAATCGTGGGCTAATTTATTTTGGGCTAACCCTCCAGCCAATAACAGTAATAAATTCTGGATAAAATGTTAAAAAAAAAACAACTGAAGGTTCTGGAGAGCAACCAAAAAGCAGGCAAAAAATGAAGGGGATATGATCCTTGAAAAAAAGGTGAGATTCGATGAGATCCACCCCTAACTGGCTTTTCCTTTGACACTTCCATGCAGTACAAAAGGAATATGGCTCAAGCAGAAAACTGGAGTCTAACTGGGCTAAGGAATCAGGGAGAGTCCAGAGTTTGAGGCTGCTAATATAGCTGGAAATACAGGAGGAGATCCCGGAAAGGAAGAGGACAGGGAAAGGGAAGCCGCCAAATCTCTATATATATACTCCCCTCAAATCACGGGCTGGTTCTGGAACTATGCATTTATGAGGTGGGACTCCAAGGAGTCCAGTGGGAAACATCAGCTGAAAGGCTAAAAAAGGCTGAGCAGCAACCTCAGCAACTGTCTACTGCTGGGAAGACAGATTTTGGAGTTTAAGTTCTGCCAAGTAGGAGGGATTGGGCAAATAATTTGGTCTTTCCATTGAAATCTCATGGGACTAAGAGCAAAACTGAAATAAACCAGACCTTTTAAAGTTTTAAAACAAGCCTCCAGAGAATCAAGGTGACCTACCAAACTAATTGCTTGCTAGGACAAAATGCAACACTCTGCAAAGAAAAATAACAGAATCTATAAAAAAAGATGAATATAATGGGTAACAAAATGGTATATTTTAGGAGAAATACAAAAGAACTAAATGGAAATTCTAAAACTGAAAAATACAGTATCTAAAATGAATAATTTGTTAGATGGGATTAATAGCAAATTCAATACTGCAAAAGAGGGGCCCCTGGCTGGCTCAGTCAGTAGAGTATGCAACTCTTGATCTTGGGGTCGTAAGTTCCAGCGTGTTGGGCAAAGAGTTTACTTAAAAAAAAAATACTGCAGGGGCGCCTGGGTGGCTCAGTTGGTTAAGTGACTGCCTTCGGCTCAGGTCATGATCCTGGAGTCC
>NW_027887818.1:0-243 GCF_054177405.1 Leptonychotes weddellii | reverse complement strand
GTCTTTCTCCCTGAGGTGTTTCCCATGTTATTAATGACTAAGCATTCTTCTATCTGTTCAGGTCAGTGATTTTAGAGTAATCCCTCACTCCCCTTTCTCTACTGCCCCATATCCAAGTTGTTGCTTTATTTTGCATTTATTTGATTATTAAAGAGGGGACTATGTTTCCAAATATATATTCTTTGATCCATTTTCCTTTAGGAGGGTTGCTCCTTTAGTTATTCTTTATTGGTATGTAATACC
>NW_027887817.1:0-243 GCF_054177405.1 Leptonychotes weddellii | reverse complement strand
TCTGTCCCTCCCCCTTGAGTGTGCATGCTCTTTCTCTCTCTCTAAAAAAAAAAAAAACCTATGATAATGTATCAAATATTTAAAACTACCTTAGGGAAAACCTTCAGAAACATGGAGAGGGGCCTCTTTGTTAATCTTTTGATGTAGAGGTGTAGACTGAGAGTTTCTGGTTCTATACAATCAGTATTATATAATAATCTTTAGAAACAAAGCAAGGCTCTGCACAGCAGACTGCAAAATAAA
>NW_027887816.1:0-243 GCF_054177405.1 Leptonychotes weddellii | reverse complement strand
GTACCAAGAGAAATTAATAATAGTGAATACTGTCAAAACTATCATTATATTTATATTTACAGAATTGATTCAATGCCAATTATAATTGTTAATGGGATTAATTTTTAATTAGAAAATCCAGGACACAGTTTATTTACAACAGTGCTTCTCAACCAGGGACTATTTTACCACCACAACCCCCACCTCTCCCAGAGAATACTTCATAATGTCTGGAGACATGTTTTAGTGTCACAACCATGGAGG
>NW_027887815.1:0-243 GCF_054177405.1 Leptonychotes weddellii | reverse complement strand
TCTTTAATAAAATTTCAAATGACTACAATTTTACTCCTGCTGATACATTTTTTAAAGGGAACAAAGAAAAGTTGAGAGGTGGCTGGGCCCTGCAGCAGTATATTTTCAGGGTGCAACAGAGTGTAACAGTACAGTAGAAAAATCACTTTGCAAGCCATGGAGAATGTAGACGGGCAGCTGTTGGGAGGAGGAATACCAATCTGGCAGGTAGCATTTCAGCTCTAGACCTTACCTTTGCTTCTC
>NW_027887814.1:0-243 GCF_054177405.1 Leptonychotes weddellii | reverse complement strand
GTCACACCATGTTAATGGACAGGAAGATTCAACACAGTATATATATCAACTCTCCTCAAGCTGATGTACAGACTTAGTGAACTGCTGGAGTTTTTATAGTTAGATTTTTCTAGCTTTAAGATTTCGAGGACCATAAACCAGGTTTTGGTTTTCATGTCTAGGTATATCTGGAAATATACAACATATTCTTCTTTTGATTGAAATATTTACCCATCCTTTCCTCCATACATTTATTCAAATTCA
>NW_027887813.1:0-243 GCF_054177405.1 Leptonychotes weddellii | reverse complement strand
CCCAGCACAGAGGTTTGTCTGGGCTCTCCCCTGAGCATCAGGGTGGTGAGGGCAGGAGGGAGACCAGCCGGGCAGTGGTGTGGGCAGGGTGGGTGCTCAGGGGAGAGCCTGCTGGGGCAGGGGCAGAGCTCAGCATAGAAATGCCCAGCATGGGGGAGACAGGCTGCAGGGAATGCGCTCAGTGGCTCAAGGAAGATGTGGGAGAGCCCTCGGGGTGGACGTCGTCAGTGATGGAGAGCATAC
>NW_027887812.1:0-243 GCF_054177405.1 Leptonychotes weddellii | reverse complement strand
CCCTGGTCTGTCAGGCCCTTCCCTACTGGTCTTCCCACCCCCCGTTCCTCCTAATCCATCTTCCACACTACTTCCGGAAGGATTTTTCAAATGCAAAATTTTGACTCTTACACCTCTGCTTGAAATCTTTCAACAGCTAACCATTGCTTTGGAAGATAAAATCCAAAACCAAGTTTGATGTGGAAGGAATTTCTCATCTCATCTCAACCCATCTACCTATGTCTCTGGGCCCACTCTTGGTCT
>NW_027887811.1:0-243 GCF_054177405.1 Leptonychotes weddellii | reverse complement strand
GAGGGAGATGTTCTCTTCCCTGCATAGTCTGCTTTCAGATAACACAGCTGGAGTGCTCAGTTGCTATGGTGAGCACCACTCCAGAAGTACCTCCACAGGAAGTGCAATATGAGACCACCCAGCCTCTCATCCGAATTATGAAAATTTCTCAGGACCAGCAAGTACAGTACTGATCAGGCAATGAGAAAAATGCCTCTAGAAATCCTATATCTTTAGGATGTTGCTCTGTGAATCTCTGGATTC
>NW_027887810.1:0-243 GCF_054177405.1 Leptonychotes weddellii | reverse complement strand
CTAATAAAGAAAATAGTATCTTAATTTAGACATTGAGGGATGAGAGAACAATAAGAAATATAGAGAAAAGGTGCTCATCAGCAAATATGCTACATAGTGGTTTTCACAAATTTCTTAAAGTTATTATATCCAACATCTGTATCATTCATGGCCAATCAATATATGTAACAACTTTTCTAGCTCAAAGTACTTACTGCCATCGCTAATGCCTTTGGTATTTAATTGATCTCTAAAAATGTAGTC
>NW_027887809.1:0-243 GCF_054177405.1 Leptonychotes weddellii | reverse complement strand
CTCTTCTGTCTATCTCTCTGTCAAATAAATAAATACAATCTTTAAAAAAAAAAATTCCTCATATCAGTGAGGAATTTTGACCCTATCTTATACCTCATCCAAACTTTAAAAAACACAAGATTAAAAAAAAAGAAGGCTTGAGATTCTTGGCACTCATCTTATCTATGATGGAATACAACGAGAACCCAGCCAGCAGGTAGTGAGCTTGCCAGCAAAGTATAAATTGGGAAGTAGAATTTAATT
>NW_027887808.1:0-1620 GCF_054177405.1 Leptonychotes weddellii | reverse complement strand
TCCCCGCTGAGCAGGGAGCCCGATGTGGGACTCGATCCCAGGACCCTGGGATCATGACCTGAGCCGAAGGCAGACGCTTAAGCGACTGAGCCACCCAGGCACCCCTGCCACGTTTGTTCTGAAGCAGGGCGGGGGAGGGCCCCCACTAGGTAAGCTGCGTAGTGTGAACGAAGGGAGTCCAGGCCCTCATGCTCGGAGGTGCCAGCATCAAGGCTGGTGAACACAAATGTCTCCATTGTCTGCACTTCCTCCCATCTGCAGAAATGACACGAGGGTTTGGAAAGACCGGCTGGCTACTTGCTGGGGCAATGGAGGCCGGGACGGTAGTCAGGGTACTGTTGAAAGCAGGCTTCTGCTGTGGATTTCTTATTCTCATTCTTGAGACTTTTTTCTGCCAGTTCCCCATTATGTACAAATAAGTAGTTTCGAAAAAGTCCTAACAATGACATAAACACACATGTATTTAAAACTTGCTACAGGCTTCCCTGTCACAATCTGGGTCCTTGAACTAAAAAATCGCATGGACAAGGAAAAAACAGACAAGCAAATAAATGTGGTATCTCACTTCTCTGATTCAAATCCTTCAGTGGCTCCCCCCACCACTTATGAGGAAAAAGTCAGTTTTTCTGGATGGCAGACAAGGCTTCCTCTGATCGGAACCCTCCCTACAACCTAGAGTTTCCACCCCAGTGATTCTTCCACGTGTTCTTTAGGCTCTCTCAAAACAAAACTAACTGTACTTCCTGGCCAACCATGCTGTTTCATAGCCATGTGCTTTTGACCATGCTGATCTTGCTCTCTGAATGTCCCGTGCAATGATCTCTTCATCCTTCAAAAACCTGTATGGGAATTACATTTTGCCAAGTCCTGGTTGACCACTCTGGCCAACAGAAATAATTATAAAACTTCTATTTTGTTGTTCTTATTCTTATAGGGAATACACTGTCTTAGATCGTTATTTACATATTTATCCCAGTTATTGGATGCTGGAGCTAGTCAGGAATAAAGACCAACTCTCATTTGTTGTTGTATGCCTTGAGCAAAGAAGCCATCTATGAAAGTAGTAAGAGATTAAAGCCGTATTAGACCACACAAAAGACTGTCCATGAATTGTCTTGAAGTCATGCTCTGATACCCAATACCACAAAGCTGACCCAGCACCCATGGGTAGAGTGATCCAATCGAAAGGACTCAACATTGGAATCAGACCCATCCCTGCTGGGATCTCTTCTTCCTTGCTTACCATGTGCATGGCATATGGCCAATAACAAGAGACACTGTTGGGTTATCTCAAGATTTGGGCTTTGTAATCAAAGGGAACTTGGCCCCTTACTATCTGAGGGACTTTGGAGCAGTTACTTCACGTAAGCCTCAGTTTTCACATCTATAAAATGGAAATGGTAATTCAGCTGAGAGAATGAAATAGGATGACATATGGTAGTGCCTACAGCAGAGAGCCTGCCATGTGGTCCTCGATATATGGCAATTAACGATGATCATTAACGGGGAGTCTATTGTCTTGGCAAATCACAATACTGAATGACATGGCATATGAATGCAACCCCATCATGGTTAGCCCCCATCTCTACTTTGAGGTTTCTTTTCTTTTTTTTTTTTTTT
>NW_027887807.1:0-243 GCF_054177405.1 Leptonychotes weddellii | reverse complement strand
CAGAAGCATTCTTTTACAAAAATTGGGTGATGTGGCTCTCCTCTTTGAAGCCCCTTACGTGGAATTCAGAATAAAATCCAGGCCTTTGTGCACTGTAGGCCTTTCTTTGAGTTCCTTGAATTCAAGTTCTGTCCTGTCTCAAGTGACCTTCCATGTTTCCTTTGTCGGAAATGCAGGCTCCTTCACCTTCCGTTCCTGACGCCCTGCCACCTCAAGCTGCCCGTATGTGAGCCACAGGCACGT
>NW_027887806.1:0-243 GCF_054177405.1 Leptonychotes weddellii | reverse complement strand
TCCTAATAGAGTTCCCAGGTGATTGTAGGCCTGTCAAGTTTCATAAAATTCCACCCCTTGGTTCTCTCTTTCAAATAAAGGAAAGACTTATTGACAGTTCTGGTCAAAGGATTTTACAAAATTCTTTAGTTCTCCTCATGATGTGGGAGGGTGTGTGTATGTGTATGAGGGGAGTGTATATGATGCATATATGCATATACGGTGTGTAAGCATAGGCAGTGTGTGTGTAATATATGTGTGTGA
>NW_027887805.1:0-243 GCF_054177405.1 Leptonychotes weddellii | reverse complement strand
CAGGCACCTACATTGGGCCGGGCATCTTAGGGACGGGTGGCAGTGTGTACAACGCACAGCAAGGCCTCGGACTTGTACTGAGACTACACCCGGTTTACCCGTCCAGAAGTTGAGCCCTAGGGAGCTTACACGCCGGGTCAGCGTGGGCGCGGCAGAACTCACGTTCCAACCGAGCTCGCTCCAGGAGCAAAGCCCGGGCTCTGCACCGGCCCGAGGGCCCTTCCCCAAGGCCAGCACGGTTCC
>NW_027887804.1:0-243 GCF_054177405.1 Leptonychotes weddellii | reverse complement strand
AATCACTATTCCATATCATTGTCTACTTTCTAAAATAGCTTTAACCTCCCATTGTAAGCACTGCTTTTTCTTCATAGGTTTGAATGATTGAGAGTTGGATGATGTAAGGCAGGTTTATAGATCAGTATTTACTAACAATTTGATGTGAACAGAATCTTGTATTGTTCCTAATTTTGGCATTACCTCCATGGGGACAGTGTTGGTATATTTTTGGTATATTTTTGGATTCCTCACTGTATACTG
>NW_027887803.1:0-243 GCF_054177405.1 Leptonychotes weddellii | reverse complement strand
TGTATATTAATTTATATTCATAAAATCTCCAGATGTAAGACTTTTTTTTTTTTTTAGGTCTTTTTTTTTTTTAATTCTTATGTTAATCCCCTTACATTACATCATTAGTTCTAGATGAAGTGTTCCATGATTCATTGTTCGTGCACAACACCCAGTGCTCCATGCAGAACGTGCCCTCCTCAACACCCACCACCAGGCCACCCCCTCGGGGGGGGGGGGGGGGGGGGGGGGGGGGGGGGGGGG
>NW_027887802.1:0-243 GCF_054177405.1 Leptonychotes weddellii | reverse complement strand
TCCTCCTCCTAGTCATTCTGTTTTGGGTGTTTGAGGGAATGTATAGAGTCCAAATTATTGACCAGAACCCAAGCAAGATGCACCTGTTTTCTTGGGACCTTAGGGTTGCTGGCCTCTTGTTTTCCCAGCCTGTCTTCTGGGGGGAGGGGCTTGCCGTGCTGTTACTCAGGCAACCCTGTTCGGGCGGAGTTGCCCTTCCCCCCTGTGGTGGGGGATGGGCTCAGTGGGAATCAATTTTTGGGG
>NW_027887801.1:0-243 GCF_054177405.1 Leptonychotes weddellii | reverse complement strand
TTTCATAAACCACATCAATGTCAAAAGGTTTTTTTTTTTTTTTTAAGGGCGGGGGAGAAACTTCTATCAGCTTAACATTACCCTTGGTGCTGTGGGAAATACAAGAGATATTTATTTTCTAGACTTTAAGAAAATGAGAAGGACAAGGGTATGGATTTAGTTGGGATAAAATAAGCTTAGCTGCAGTAACAAATAAATCACAAAATCTCATTGGCTTAACACAGTAAACATTCCTTTCCTACT
>NW_027887800.1:0-243 GCF_054177405.1 Leptonychotes weddellii | reverse complement strand
GCCAGCTCCCGACGGTCCCCCTGCAGCTTCCTCACTGCTCTCATCCTTCGCCCAACCGAAGCGAGTCAGCGCCTGGCTCAGGGTCAGGCTTTGGCTTAACGGAACGTCGTGGCTCGTTTGCTCTTCTAGGCCGACCCCTCAGACCTTCGGCGCGTCCGCAGTGAGGCTGTTCTGCTCTCTTATCGTTCGCGTGTTCACCGCAAGGCACTTTGAATTTCCTCCAACAACGTTTCCTTTGCATTC
>NW_027887799.1:0-243 GCF_054177405.1 Leptonychotes weddellii | reverse complement strand
GGGTTTTTTTTTTTTTTAAATATTTTATTTATTTATTTGAGAGGGACAGAGATAGTGAGAGAGCTCGAGCAGGAAGGAGGGGGAGAAGCAGGCTTCCCGCAGAGCAGGAGCCCGATGCGGGGCTCGATCCCAGGACCCCGGGATCATGACCTGAGCCGAAGGCAGAGGCTTAACCATCTGAGCCACCCAGGTGCCCCCCCCTTTTTTTTTTTAAATCACGAGTGGATGTTGTACTTTGCCAAA
>NW_027887798.1:0-243 GCF_054177405.1 Leptonychotes weddellii | reverse complement strand
ACCACAATGAGATGGGGCGCCTGGGTGGCTCAGTTGGTTAAGCGACTGCCTTCGGCTCAGGTCATGATCCTGGAGTCCCAGGATCGAGTCCCGCATCGGGCTCCCTGCTCAGCAGGGAGCCTGCTTCTTGCTCTGACTCTCCCCCCTCTCATGTGCTCTCTGTTTCTCTCATTCTCTCTGTTTCAAATAAATAAATAAATTCTTTAAAAAAAATTAAAAAAATAAAAACCACAATGAGATACC
>NW_027887797.1:0-1620 GCF_054177405.1 Leptonychotes weddellii | reverse complement strand
GGTGGTGGGTATTGAGGAGGGCACATTCTGCATGGAGCACTGGGTGTTATGCACAAACAATGAATCATGGAACACTTCATCTAAAACTAATGATGTAATGTATGGGGATTAACATAAGAATAAAAAATAAAAAATAAAAAGATTACTTTCTAAACTCTGGGTAATTCTGTTCTATGTAATTTTGCCCCTAATGTCTTCATATTTAAAAACATGACTTTTACCTTATAAGAATGAGAGAACAGACATGATATGAAGTCATCCAGGTGTGTTGATGCAACATCTTCCCATCTCTACCAGTCCCTAGATATGGCCCCTTCACTAATGGCCAGTACGGTTCCTCGGATGCAATGTTCTCAAGGGAA
Organism: Leptonychotes weddellii; assembly: GCF_054177405.1. Taxonomy (NCBI): domain Eukaryota; kingdom Metazoa; phylum Chordata; class Mammalia; order Carnivora; family Phocidae; genus Leptonychotes; species Leptonychotes weddellii. The sequence continues at coordinate 1,258 of NW_027887797.1, read as the reverse complement.
CATTGTTCATTTCCTGTTGTTTCCTGGCCCATTGAAAACATGTCACGTCTGCTCTCTGCCCCCACCCCAGTTTCCTGGCTGTTCCATGTCTCTGCCTAATAACAATATATTAATTTATTTATTGTGTCAGTTCTGTTGCTGGAAAAACTATTGCAGAGTAGACAACTTACTGAAAAAGGCACAAAGCACATCCTTTTCTCCAGCATGGTGACAATCGCAAGTCTCTCGGCCCATCTGCAATCCGGTTCTTGTCTCTGGAAAACTCCCAGATGCTCTGAGGCCCATCCTCTCCTCCTTCCCTACCTATGTCAGGCATTCTGGAAACAAGAAATGCCAGAATGACTTCTCCTTCCTCTTCCACTCCCCTCCACAAACTTATCTTCCTTGGAGAAAAAAGCCTTTGACAAGGAAAGTCTTCAATAAACAAATAAAGCAGGATCTTTTTTTTTTTAATTTCAAGTCATTAAGAAGTAGATATCACCTTCCAAAGGTAAATGAGAATTAGGATTTTTTCCCCCACTCTACTAAAAGCCATTAGTAGCTGTAAATCGATTGGGCTAAATTGTCTCATCCCATTTTCTGTACCACAATCTAGGAAATGTAAAATTGTAGGGGTAGAGAGTGAGGACAGATGTGCCTTGGGAGACAGATTCAGGCCTCTTTGGCTGGCGGGATTTTTCTGCTGGAAAAGGGGCAGTTTAGTGGGGTTCTCAGAAGGGGTGACCAGCCGTAGGGTTTTGCATCAAACCTGTTTATGTGTGTAACAGTCCCACTTTTGCCAATTACATAAACCTGATAGCCACTGCTGTTTCTTTTTTTTTAATTTAATTTAATTTTATTATGTTATGTTAGTCACCATACATTACATCATTAGTTTTTGATGTGGTGATCCATGATTCATTGTTTGCGTATAACACCTAGTGCTCCACGCAGAACGTGCCCTCTTTAATACCCTTCACTGGGCTAACCCATCCCCCCACTCCCCTCCCCCTCTAAAACCCTCAGTTTGTTTCCCGGAATCCATAGTCTCTCATGGTTCGTATCCCCCTCCGATTCCCCCCCTTCATTTTTCCCTTCCTTCTCCTAATGTCCTCCATGCTATTCCTTATGTTCCACAAATAAGTGAAACCATATGATAATTGACTTTCTCTGCTTGACTTATTTCACTTAGCATCATCTCCTCCAGTCCCATCCATGTTGATGTAAAAGTTGGGTATTCATCCTTTCTGATGGCTGAGTAATATTCCATTGTATATAT
>NW_027887796.1:0-13031 GCF_054177405.1 Leptonychotes weddellii | reverse complement strand
TCAACATCGCTCGGCATCAGGGAAATCCAAATCAAAACCTCAATGAGATACCACCTCACACCAGTCAGAATGGCCAAAATTAACAAGTCAGGAAATGACAGATGTTGGTGGGGATGCGGAGAAAGGGGAACCCTCCTACACTGGTTGGTGGGAAGACAAAGGCAAGTTTTAACATCCCCACCCATCAGACTTTTTCTAGAACTATTAAAAGGGGATTTAGTAGACTGGCTTGAATGTCTCTCTACTACCTGATTCCTGATTCTGTTTAATATCATCTAGTGAATATCAAAGGGAAACAGAAAAGGAAAGAATCGAACACATGCCTTACAAATAGCAAGTTCTCAGAAAAGTTTGTTGAATGCAGGGATGGAAGGACAGGAGAAATTTCTAGTCTGGGTTCTGTCATTAATTATATGACTTTGGGCAGGTCACTTAACCACATTATGGTAAATCATCCCACTTACCAGTAAAACCTCAATGTCCTCATCTGTAAAATGAAGGGGTTGACCTGTTGGATCTCTCTCATACCTTCCAGTTCTAAAATTCCAGAATATACAAGAATTATCTTGCATAAATAGTTTGGGTCATCCAGGATTGAACTAAGAATTCTGCAGCTAGGAGAAGTATACCCCCCGAGGTTCTGCAGAAGAAGGAAGGGCACAAGGCTTTCATCACCATTTACTTATCATCAAGCATTTAATATATGCCTAATAAATGTAAGATCCTGAGCTTCATGCTCGGTGAATTGAAGCTTCATTCCTGCTCCAAAGGAGCTTATTTTCAGTTATGAAGCAGTCATAGTTAATAGTTTAGATAAGTTAATAGTTGATATGTCAAGGAGAAAAGGAAATCTAGACATTAAATATGACAGTTTCTGTACCTTGAGCTATAATTTTTCCTATAAAAATCAAGAGCCTGAAGCAAGCATTAGGCTCAAGGTCTAGGCTCTAAATCTGGTATACTTCCTTGAATACTTCACTGGGAGTGCCATACTTACCCAACTGAAGACCAGTAGAGACAAGTTACCCACCCTCCTCACATATAATATCCAATGGATATGCTGAGCTTAGTGCCACACTCAGATAAGTGCAGTAGATACTCCCTTTTAAAAGAAGGGGAGGGGTCCTCTCCACTTTATAAAGTCTATCCAGGCACGTAGTTTCAGGACCCTCATTAGAACCTAATTTGACTTCCCGGGAGTTGGGTTCCATGGCTTTTGGCTCTGCCCTTGGTTCCAGTCTCTGGGTCATCCTTTTTTTCCCAAAGAAGTGGCCTGTATTTGCAATTGAGCAACTTTTTTTTTTTTTTCCATTGAGCACCTTAGCTTACTTCCTATCTGCAAAAGTTTGGGGATCCAAAGATTTCTTTATATTTCATACTATCTCTACTTCAGCCCAAACTAATACAATTTCCTTAAAAACTTTATGGCCTGCCTGCATATCAGTTTATAATCCACTCTGTTAGACAAAGCCCGCACCCATGAGTCTCTATAAGAGATGAGTCCTTCTCTACTTTGGGCTCCCTGTGAGGCAGGCTGCTGTGGGATGATACCCTTAAAATCATTAGAAGTCCTATTATTTAACTATAAGGATCTGTGAGACATGCCCTTAAAATCCTTAGGAGAGGGGCGCCTGGGTGGCTCAGTTGGTTAAGCGACTGCCTTTGGCTCAGGTCATGATCCTGGAGTCCCGGGATCGAGTCCCGCATTGGGCTCCCTGCTCAGCAGGGAGTCTGCTTCTCCCTCTGACCCTCCTCCCTCTCATGCTCTCTGTCTCTCATTCTCTCTGTCTCAAATAAATAAATAAAATCTTTAAAAAAAAAAAATCCTTAGGAGAACTTTTGTCTGTCTGAGAGGGTCAAAGAAATACCACTCTAAGATCCTTATGAGATCTTTTTTTTTTTTTTAGATTTATTTATTTTTTTGGGAGAGAGAGGGAGTGTGTGTGAGAGGGGAGGTGTGGGGTGTGAGTAGGGACAGAAGGAGAGAAGCAGACTCCCCACTGAGCGCAGAGGCCAACTTGGGGCTCCATCTCACCACCCTGAGATTGTGACCTGAGCCAAAACCAAGAGGCAGGTGCTGAATGACTGAGCCACCAGGCACCCTAATCTTTATGAGGTCTTAACAAAGGATCCTACCATCCCGCTCTGATGGCATCATTTCCAGGAAGCATTCCTTAAGAACCCTTTGCTGGCTGAAAAGATTCTTCTGGATCTTATTCCTTATTTCATTTTTCTACTCTCCCATTTTAAAATAGGCAGCTAGGGGCGCCTGGGTGGCTCAGTCAGTTTAGTGTTTAGCTCAGGTCATGATCCCGGGGTCCTGGAATCCAGCCCCCTGTCAGACTCCCTGCCTAGTGGGGAGCCTCCTTCTCCCTCTCCCTTTGCTCTCCCTCTGCTTGTGCTCTCACTCTCTCAGGAATAAATAAAAATCTTTTTTTAAAAAAATAGACACAGCTAGAAGAAACTGGACAGCACCCTTATCGCTCTTCCTGGAAATCTCCCTAGCTAAGTCATTGAATTCATTAGGTACAATCTCTACTTACCACATTATGCTGGTGACAATTTTGTGAAACTTCCCCCACTACATGAGTCTGTTTTCCTCCAGCTCAAATAATATCTCTCTCACTTTCTAGGAATCCCTCATCAATAGCTTCCTCAAGTCTTCTGCTAACACTGTAGAACTCATTAGGCTTTCACTAACAGACTCTTCAAGTCCCTTCTGGCTTCCTACTGCTGTCTAGACCCAAAGACAATGCCACATGTTACAGGTTTTTGTTTACTGCAGTGCCCCCACTTCAGGTAGCAATGTTACCCAAATCTACTGGTTAGCTATTGCTGGCTATTGCTGCCACTCCAAGCTTAGTGGCTTAAAGCAACAATCATTTTATTATCTCTCATGGTTTCTCTAGATCAGGACTTTGGTAAGGGCTTGACTGGGTGGTACTGGTTTAGGGCTTCTCACGTGGTTGCAGTCAGATGGTAGCTAGAGCTACAACAGTGAGGGAAAAGGATGCTGGAGAAGTTGGGAGCCATCTAGGCCTCTCTTCACATTGTCTCAGGACCTCTCCATGTGGTCTCCGGATGGGCTTTCTCACAACATGGAAGCCCCCTCGTATAAGCAGCCAGATTGCTTGTTTAGCAACTAGAGTATTCAAGAGCGAGAATTCAAGCTAACAAGTCAGAAGCTGCATTACCTTGTATGATCTAGACCCAGGAGCATCCAGAATTACCTCTGCTCATCCTGTGGGTTATAAATGAGTCACAAGTCCATCCAGGTTCAAAGACAAGGAAATTAGATTCTACCTCTTGATGACGAAGGGACAAGATTCCACGTGGGATGGAAGATAGCATTGTGGCCATCTTTGGAAAATACAATCCACCACACCTAGGGTGCAGACTGCAGTGAGGGTTAGGGATGGTAAATGCAAAGTGCCTGGCACATAGCCAGGTAGCAGCTAAATAAATTATTTTATTATTACTCACATCGTTATTCCTCTTACCACTCAGTATGTTTTTTTCCTGAGTGTTGTCAGAATCTTCTCAGATAAAGTATTGTTTTAACTTCCTTTCTCCCTCCTCTTTATAACTTTTTTTTAAAGATTTTTTTAATTTTATTTGAGAGAGAGAGAATGAGAGACAGAGAGCATGAGAGGGAGGAGGGTCAGAGGGAGAAGCAGACTCCCTGCCGAGCAGGGAGCCCGATGCGGGACTCGATCCCGGGACTCCAGGATCATGACCTGAGCTGAAGGCAGTCGCTTAACCAACTGAGCCACTCAGGCGCCCCTCTTTATAATTTTTATCATTGCCTTTAATTGCTAGTAGAACTTTTATAGATAATTTTAAATCTCATAAAATCACAGAATATTAGGGCTAAAGATATCTTATTTATTCTCTCAAGCAACTATTTTATGTTAGAGATGACAAACCCGAAGCTTCGTACAGCAAAGATGCTTGCTGCACACACAGAGTCAGGCAAGTTATCGGTCACAGGCACCAGACCCTAAAACCCCTGGTTTAGATTCTCAGACCCATACTTTTTCCCATGTAACGTTCCCACTTCTCTCATCAAGAAAGGTATGATGACTCACTTCTCCTCCTTTAGCATAAAAGCTCCTAATTTCCCTAACTGGATGTCTTCCCAAGCCTTTCTGCTTTCACATTGTCTGGAAGCCTGCTGCTGCAGGGGATCAGAAGGTTTACTTGGAATCCACAATGCTTCTGTGGTCACCTTTAAGTGTTAGAACACTCTGATGTTAGGGAATGCAGAGATGGAGCCTCTTCAGAGGAGAATGTAATGCCATCCTTCCGGTCTATCCAACATTTCTCATCTGAAACAAGAACTGATGGCCCAACAATCACGTCCGCTTCTCCTATTTTATTAATATCTTTGGAAAGAGACTTCAGGCCAAATTTGTCCTTTGAGTATGCACATTTAACTTCCATTTAACTTAGTAAGAACTGTTACATATATATCCAAGAGTGAAATTTGGCCAGAGGATAAAAAGAACAAAACTGTCACGGGTCACGTACACCACCAGTAGTTCATTTCTGAATGTATTTTCCACCTTCTACTTCTGCATCGGTCCCTGGCCTCTGTGCCCTGCTCTAAAGACCTTAATTTTTCCTTTGGAAATGACTGATAATGATATAAAGTCGTAGTGCCTCTAGGTTTGTATTAAGTAGTTTAGTAAGGTTTCGTTTGCTCATTTGTAAGACCTTTATCCTTCCTTCCCCTTCTCAGGTGGCTCTCCCTGGAAGCTTTTTTCTTGGTGCTATTAAGCCAGCCACTGGGGGAAATACTTCATCATGGAACAATGTGGCCCCTTTGAAGGCACTGAAATACTACTGCCCTTGTTGCAGTTGTCATCCCTCTCTGTTCTCCACTTTTCCTGTTGGAGATTTTGTGCTGGTATTGTTCATTTTCTATCCTGGCAACAAGGAAAAAATAATTAAAGGTTATTTTTAATGATAACAGTAATTGCATAGGTCCATGTAGACCTTGGTTCCAGCTGAGATTTCTCTCAAGTCTATTGCCATGACTACCCCTGATTTTTAAACTAACAGATGTATTCAATGCGGACCAGTTCATGTAATTTTAAACAAAAACAATTTGGAAAGTTGTTAATAGCCTTCCTTAGGAAAAAAAAAGCTAACCCTCAAAAAGGAAAAAAAAAAAATCCTACCATAGAAATTCAAATGATTAAAAGCCAAGAACCTTAGATTTCAGATACTGGCCTGACACTTAAAATTGATGTCAGGGAACAAGGTAAGACTATCAGGGTCAGACATCAGATGGCTGTAATCAAGACGTTAGAGTTTATGAAATTAATGGGGACTGATTCATGTAAACATAGAGCTATAAATCACAAAATGTCAACTGACAAGAATTCACAATTGTTTATGTTTACCAAGCAAGACAGGATTCTAGTGTTTGGTTAGGGAATAGCCAGTCGGGAACAATCTCTTTCTAGTAGGACTGTGTACATAGCTAAACAGGTATTTGCTTATTCAACAGATATTTACAAAATGCCAAGCAGTGCCAAGCACTATGTCAGGTTTTAGGGAGTCATAGCTAAGTAAGATATAAAATATAGGGGCTGGATGTAGTCCCTAAGCTCTTGGAGTCCACCACCTACTAAACAGCAAGGGTACTAGTCAGCTTCAGGGAAACAGGAAGGAGATCTAACCCAGCCCCAGAGAGGCAAGGGAGGCTTCCGGGAGGAGGGAGCATCTCTGTTGAGTCCTGAAATGTGAATAGCAGTTGTTCATCGGCTGGTGGGGCAGGGTGAAAGGAGCAGAGTGCTATATAAGTTTTTTTTTTTCTGTTACTGTTTTTTGTTTGTTTGTTTGTTTTACTTTCTTTCTTTTACTGTTCTTGTGTTGGGACATTCTTTCTAAAAATGTGTCCATACCCTTGTTCAAGCTAGACATCAGTGGCTTGCCCCTTTGTTATGGTCCAACATACCTGAGAGGCCAACACACTGCTTTCATGACAGTTGCTCTCCACACACTGATGATCAGTGGGACAGATGAGATCAGAATCTCCCACTGAGAGAGGGGAGTGTGGGTGGTGCTTTTCCAAGTTCTTCCTTGAGAATCCTGAAACTATGGGTTGTATTAATCCATTGCTTACTGTGTGCCAAGCCCTGTTCTGAGTGCCAGAGATTTGAGTTTGGTTAAGATACAAGGTTCCAGTTTTCAAGGGACTCATATTCAACTAAGTGGGACAGTTAGTGACCAAGTAAGCAAAGATGTCACTGGTGCTCTGAAGAAAATCAAACACAATAAGAGCCCTGAGAGTTGCAGAAAATGGGGGCAATGGTTTTAGATAAAGTATCAGGGATGATCTCTTTGATCAGGAGACCTGTGAGCATTTTCACATTTCATCACATTTTAGTTTCTAGAGCTTTCCTTTCTTCCTTAATTTTTTGGGACGTCCTATCTGTGAAGTAGCTCTGCATGTGGTTAATCTCACCCACTCTGTGAAGACTGTATTAGTGTCACTGCTAGAAAATGACCCAGTGTCCCAGCCCTGGGGGCATTGCTGCAGGTCCCTTTCTACTAACTATACTTCCTAGCAGTGTGACAGTGGACAAGTTGCTTAACCTCACAAAGGTTTCATTTCCTCATCTGCAAAATGGAGGAATCTTTAGGCCAAGGGTAAAGCCCTGTGGGTGAGGAGTGACAGTGAATTGCTGGGAAGAGGAAAGCTGATAAAGGGAGGGTTCAGAGTGGAGAGAAGAGGCCAGAGAAAGGGGACCCGGGGACACATGGTGTGGACTTGGTTAGAGGAGCTTCCCTGGGGGAGGCAGACACCAGACTGAGGAGGGATGGAAATGATGGCAGTCACAATGGCAGGCTGACCGCCTGAGCCACTCCACTGCCCTGTAGCCTGGCCTATGAGTGAGGGAATGGTGTTACCTTTATATAGAAAGGCCCAGTCCATAGCATAGGGGATGTTGCTTAATGCATGGAACAATCCCACCAAGGTTCACAGTCCAGGTGACTCTCAGTAATTGCTTAACTCCGGTAATACTGTCAGGTTTGCCCACATCTGTGACTCCTGAAATTCATCACTTCCATCAATCCATCAATCATAGACTTTTTGTTGCCTGGAAAATAAAGTTCAAGGTCTTCCACACGTCATCGGCCTGTCTGCACTTCTGGCATCTGCCACTCCATCTCCCACCACTTCCTTTCCAGTGGTTCTTGTCCATACTGCTCCTTGCTCTTTCCCAGACCTCAGAATTTCCTGTTCCTCTAAGCAGACAGATCGCCACTGGCCCTGCATTCCCACAACACTTTGGTTTGTGTTGCTTTTATGACCCTTTATCATACCATGTCTTCCATTTTTACTGCAGGTGGGAATGAGCATATTCATCATAGTAAGCCTCCTCGACTTCTTGTCTTGTACCAGGTACCGACTGTTCAATAAATAATTGCGGATCTAATTAAATAATTATTATGCATCTGCTGTAGAGCAGACCCTGTAAACAAAATGAGTAAGTTGAAAGTGTGGTCCCTACAACGTAGTAGGAAGATAAAGTAGAAATGCACAGGTGCACGCGTAGAGTGGTGTATAATAAGCACAAAATAAATGTTAGCAGCAGGAAGTCCTTTTGAGTCCCTCTTGAAAGCATCCCCATCACTCCATGCCCTCATCTTCATTATCATTTGTCATACTGTCCTGAAATCACCTGGTGACACGCATGTGGGCCTCCCCCACACAGTGAATTGAAGAGCATGGGATATGACTGATTCATGTTTTTATCCCTGGTTCCTGGCCCTTGGTCAGAATTCAATAAATGTTTTTGGAATGAACAGAGCAGCTAGTCACCAAGAAATGTCACTTTTAAATACCTTGTCTTCCGTCAGAGCCTGTCTCATTTCATGTATTGATCCTGAAATGCTGGTAGGCTTTTTTCCATTTCCTTTTTCTCTTAGGGCTAATATCCTGGGTCTTACAGCACCAGTGCTTGAGTTTTTCCTGTGAGTCCTGGATAAAGGCCTGGAAGAGCAGCGAAACATTTAAGTGCCCGTGCCCCTAATGTTGGGGCCTCTAATGTCAAACCTTAGATCTCTTTCAGATGCTTGAAATGCACGAGTTTAAACCTTCTCTATATCAGTGGATTTTAAATTGTTATTGTGAGTGAAAGACTGCCTTTTAAAATGCTAGCAGAGAAAACTTGGCATGTTGGCCAAAGGTACACCCCAGTGTGATGACTCATAATGTGATGTGGCAGGTGGGAAATCTTAAAAAATCACTGTTTCCTTGTAAACTCAGCTGCAGAAATCAGTTGTGGAATGGGGTGGGGGTTGTATGTGGCAGAGCTGGAGGAAGGAGCTTCAGGAAAACAGCAGTTGTGGAGGGAAAGGACCTTGGTGCACGCAAGAAAAGCTTGTGGGCTCGATCGACTCTAGATTATTCACTCAGTTGTGGACTAGCTGAATATTTTTCTACTTCATTCTCCTTCAGACTGCCTATATTTTGCCTTTTCAGTTCCATCTAGTTTTCCCCCTCAAAGGGTAGGCAGAGAGCCAGAGAGAAAGGAGAAAAATATCTCACATCTGTTGACTATTTTATGAAACACTTAAAATTTTTTTTTTGTAGAGGGGCAGAGGGAAGGAATAGAAGAATAAAACTTAATTAAATTAACAAAACTCAAGGTTTTACATAATTTTTTATTTTGGTTATCCTTACTTTTCCATTTATCAAAAGGAAGGAAGAGAGGGATGGAGGGAGGGAGAAAAGGGGGGTGGGGAAGGAAGGAGGGAGGGAGAGAGGGAGAGAAGGAGGGAAGAAAGAAAGGACCAAAACAAAACAACAACAAAAAAAACCTTACAAGGTAATGGAGAAGCCAAGATAGAAAAGAAGGGACCTGGGTTCTGTTTCTAGCTTGATAAGGAGAACTTGAGCAAGACACTCCCCTTCTCTAAGACTCAGTTTCCCTGTCTGTAATATAGATAGGATCAAAGGATGACAAATCCACAAAAAAAAAAAAGCAACCTCCCACTCTGAGTGCATGGCAGACATCTCTAATGGATTATGGTACTCTCTCCCGGCGAGCCAGACTGGCCTTCAAAATCCTTCTCAACAGGACTCCAAGGAGCCACTATCAGTTGAAGGGAGGCAGTCAGCACTCAGGATGAAGGCTGTTGGCCATTCCTAACACTAGCTAGTGGGTTATCATTTTGGGGATTTTTCTGCTCTGTTGGTGAAACCTTCATGCAGCTCCAATTTGCTTTTCTCTTATTATGAGTGAAGTTGAGCATCTTTTCATATGTTTATGGGCCCAGTGGATTTTAAGCTCCTTCTTAGGGGGATGACTTCATCATTTCTGTACCCCCCCACCGGATCCTCCCCAAAGGCCTCGCTACAGAGCAGGTTTTCAGTCAAGATTTGTAAACCCAAGAAATCTTTGCATGAATGAGTGGATAAGTCATTGAATACATGGTCATGCTGTTGGAGTTATAAATCTTCAATTAGATATGATTCTTCCCTCAAGCAGCATAAAATAGGATAAGCTTACAGGGCAGATATAAAAGTAACATATATGTATGTTCAAAGATTACATGCCGTATTCTAAGAGTGAATGATTACTTGCCTTAGGCTGAAAAGTGAAGAAATTTACATGAAATGCCGTGTTCGTCCCCAGAAAGGGAAGAAGGAATCCCATAGCTCTTTTCCATAGTTTCTTGTTCATTTAAAGAGTGGTCTGGAGCTGGTATGATTAAGTGGTTTCCATAGAACTAGAAGCAAATCAGAAGGACAAAATAAGACCCCAGCATGTGAGTTCCTCAGGCTCCTTCCACCTTCATTTCTCCTCAGAATCCACCCAGAACTCAGATCCTATGGCAGAGTAAACTGTCATTAGCTAGGGTTTGAAGCCTGAGTTTCTTTGTTTCTTTGTAGTTTCTCTGTGTTCTCACATCAAAATACTGTGAGCCACAGCAAAGCATATTTGATCATTTGCTAGTGTTATGAATTGTATGGAATTCCATTCTCCAGCAGCACATTTGCCAACTGTTTGCTTTATGCTATCTCCAGTCAAAGAGAAGCCCCTGCTAGACAGGCAGAGGGTGAGAACAATTGTCAGCAAGAACAAAGCAGAACTTCCATGGTGTACTCTTACCTGAAGTGACTTACCTAACAGCTGTGCTTGAACTGAACCATGGTCCCTAAAGGAAAGCCTACCCGAAAAGACCCATGATGCCCTTCACCTGTTTATGAGCCTCCCCTTTCCTCCTTAGACAATGAGAGCTGCCCCCACAGTCACAGCCCAGAATATAAGATCACATCAAGCCAGGGGCTTGGTCAGCTGTGACAGCCACCTAAAGAGCAGGGAGGCAGAGAGGGGACAGGAAAAGAAGAAAGAGAAGGTAAGTCTGAAATTCAGGTTAGAATCCTGGTTCCAGACCCTCTATAACTAAAAATAACTAAGGAATATTGTCAGGGACCTAAAAAATAATGTGAGTGGGGACTCAGTATTTTAAATGGTTCTGCTGCTGGAGATTAGCTGTTTAAAATAAGGATACTTGGAAAATTAAGATACTTGCAACCTTCCCATTGTTGGTTCTTTTCCTTTCTGTTGTTACTTTTGGGGTGTGTGTGTGTGTATGTGTTAAAATGGCAGGTCAAGAAGAAACAACTTTAACATATGTTCAACATTTTATAGTCTGTTTAATACATCTGTCTGTTGTGTCACTTCCTCCTCTGAACACCCCGTGTGTTATTTCCATCTCTACTACTCACCCATTTTATAGACAAAGAGGAGCCAGAAGAGGTTGAATGACTTGCTCAAGGTCACATACTTCATAAAGAGCCCAGACTTTGACTCAGGTCTTCTGAACCCCAAACTGGAGCTCTTTCCAGGATTTGTTTCTTAGCTTTTTGTAAAATTGGTCTCAGGGAAGAAATTCTGGCACTGAGAAGTGCCAAAAAAGAAGCATAATCTTCACTTTCAGCAATAGAACCACTCTAAAATTGTTTTGTGATGATCTGAAGCCATAGCAACTGTGCTGGATCCAAACGGGGTTAAGTGAGTAGTCCATACCTCCGGATGATCAACCTGATGATTATGCCACAGGGCAATGGGTCTACTGCAAGGCAGTTCATCTACAAGTTAGAACTGGAACCACTCTTGAAGATTTGCCACTTACCTAGAGATAAACTTGCTAGGTCACAATTCATAAACCACAACATGACAACACACAGTTCCATTAAGGATTTATTTTGTTCTCCCACATGATCATAGAACCTTCACTTATCAGTTCCAGCCCATTTATTATCATGTTTTTGTGATCAGTGATTATTCCTGTGGGAATATGGAAATATTGAAGACTCTAGCTTTCTGTGATGAAATATAAGGTTGGTAAGATGTACTTCATTCATGCAAGTAAAGAAAAATTTATTAAGCACGTACTATGTGCCAGTTACTTTAGTTACCAGATGCCTGCAATTAAAGAGAAAGAAATTTGCTTCGAGAATAAATAGGCTATCTGCAAAATAGGTAATATTTTTAGCAATTATTTTACATAGTATTTAGTCACACATCATGGCTTACATGTAACTGAAGATTTATAAATATCTCAAACTCTTAAAAATAACTGCTTCTTTAAACATTCCCTTACCAAAGACTCCTTCCCCCAGTCTTTACCTGTTTTCAGATAAAAGCTTTTCTGCAGAGTCACACAGAAATAATATGAAACCTCTTTGGAAGTACACATCTATTATTTCCAAGGATTGGATTTTCCAAAGCCCAAATAAAGAACAGAAGTGGTTGATATTGTCATAGTCAGAATCATGGTCCTGTATCAAAACTCAAATGAATTTTCCACAAAGAAAATTATTCATTGAAAAAGGATGTGTCCTGAGTTTTCTACCATACTCAAGTTACCAAATTAATCAGTGAAGCTCTTCAGCAGAAGGGAAAATAAAGCTAAAAGTCAAAGTTAGAGATAAATATATCCAGTGTTTTAACCCTGATTTCTGTTCACTTTTTGGCCTCAGATCAAGTAGAGTCATTTATCCTACACTAGTAGTAAATGAAGTTTTTCAGATAAGGGAAATTTGCAAAAAACTGACGTTTATCTCTTTCTTTTTCATTTTAACCAATCTTATGTTTTGATAAACATCCTAAAAATCTATTGCAATGCTCTGTCAGTGTAAGGAAAGTATATGATACAACATTTAGTCTCTTCCTGATGCATAGGGCCCTGCTTCTTAAACTCAATATCTACAGGTAAGCAGCAGTGGGTCTAGAGGATTCAAAGCCACTAAATTAACAAGTCTTCTTGTACATCTATTATACTGGAGAATGTGTAGGAGAAATGTGTGAACTTCAGTCCTCTTAAAAGGTTTTGTCATGGGACGCCTGGGTGGCTCAGTCGGTTAAGCATCTGCCTTTAGCTCAGGTCATGATCCCACGGTCCTGGGATTGAGTACTGCATCAGGCTCCCTGCTCAGTGGGCAGTCTGCTTCTCCCTCTGCCTGCCACTCCCGCTGCTTGTGCTCTCTCTCTCACACACACACAAATAAATGAATAAAATCTTAAAAAAGAAAACGGTTTTTTAAAAAAAAGGTTTTGTCATGTCACACATACAGAAACATTAACAAAATCTTTTCTATGTAAATCAATTTTGATCCTTTTTCTTTTTAGGCAAATGTCTAGAAAGTAGAAATTTTTATGCTCAGTAAGTGACTGGAAAATGTGCAACATTTTTATTATTGGAGAATCTTGTGGTATTGGCATTGCAGTTACATTAAAACAAAAAGAGTGTGATGGATTTATCAGAGGCAGTGTGAATTGCATTGGTCTGCTTGGCCAGGGCTCATCTGTAGGAGCAGAAAATCTGGAATGTTTGATTTTTCAGCAAGACCAAGAAAGCCCAGGCAGCTACATTTTTTTTTTATTCTTATGTTAATTCCCATACATTACATCATTAGTTCTAGATAAAGTGTTCCATGATTCATTGTTCGTGCACAACACCCAGTGCTCCATGCAGAACGTGCCCTCCTCAATACCCACCAC
>NW_027887795.1:0-243 GCF_054177405.1 Leptonychotes weddellii | reverse complement strand
GAGCCCCAGTTGTTTCCTAGCAACATTTAAAATTGTGTCTTTTAAGAATATATCGATCCTGACTTTTATTCCAATAATGGATGGAATAAATTTTAGGGTAGAATTTTGTTCAGTTTGGATTTAATCTTTTGAAAAATAAATTCCTTGTTTACTTGTTTGATTACACTTCTCTTTGTTATCTTTAAGAGGTAAGACTGCAAGGTGACTAGCATGTTCTGTGAATCTGCCATTCCTAAAAGTTTT
>NW_027887794.1:0-243 GCF_054177405.1 Leptonychotes weddellii | reverse complement strand
TGATGTTCCGTCTGTGATGGGGACTATTAATTTTATAGAACGGAATTAAACTTTACAATAATTTGCAACAGAGGACTTCTGTAAATAACCAATTTCCATAAACATTGACAACTTGATTTATTGACGTTTGATTAAAAGGGCAGTACAGGGGTGCCTGGGTGGCTCAGTCAGTTGAGCGTCCGACTCTTGGTTTTGGCTCAGGTCATGATCTGGGGTCATGGGATCAAGCCCTGTGTCTGGCTC
>NW_027887793.1:0-243 GCF_054177405.1 Leptonychotes weddellii | reverse complement strand
AGCTGAGCCGGGCTCATGGCTCATCGTGGTCTTTCTCAGGTCTTCGGTGGGAAGAGAGCAGGACCCAGAGTTCTGAGTCCCCCTGACATGTGACCACTGTTTACTCTGTGAAGTTTTGAGCTTCGTGCCACTGAGAGGTGTCCACAGCCTCTGGCCTTGTGCTGCCAGCCTCCAGAAATGCCCTGGAGGGAAGAGGTTTTGGTGGCAAGATCTGCTGCTTCTCACCTGCCATGAATGCCTTGG
>NW_027887792.1:0-243 GCF_054177405.1 Leptonychotes weddellii | reverse complement strand
AAGCTTTAAGTGACCTTGCAAGCTGACACTCCATCACAGACTGTTATAATGGAATAGTATACATCCTTAGGTTGGAGATGTCAGCTCAGTGTGGACACCATATTTAGGTAGTATCCCAAGTGATGTGGTCTCCAGAACTAGGTAAGTGTCACAGTTAATTTCCCAAGGCCCTGTGGATATAATGCCTAAAAGGGAGTTAATTTTATATTTCCATTTCAGAAATAAGAGAAATAAACTACAAAT
>NW_027887791.1:0-243 GCF_054177405.1 Leptonychotes weddellii | reverse complement strand
AAGCTAAAGTCAGTGTTATGCTTAGGTGAAACACTAGAAGACTATCCATTTACATACAAAGATCCCAGTTATCACCACAGTTATTTAACATTTTGAATGTTGGAGGCATTTCATAACACAAGCCAACACCAAAAATAATAATTATTATAAATAATTAAAAAGAAGAAGTGAAACAATCATTATATGCAAATGATATCATTTTCTATCTGCAAAAGTCAAGAGAATGAGCCTTAAAAGAGCACA
>NW_027887790.1:0-243 GCF_054177405.1 Leptonychotes weddellii | reverse complement strand
TAAACAATGAATGTCAAGATCCTGATTAAAATTGGGCCACATTTACTAGTAGTAAATAGAAATACTTAAAATATTATAATGAACGTTTATGTCCACACACAATATAGTCAAAAGTATTTCATCCTGTAAAAGCCTAAAGCTCTTTCATTTAAGCAATTTCTATTTCAATTTATTCTTTGATGTGTCAACCTAAGCTCTAGAGAATTTCTCCCTTGAATGAATAGCTTTGCGTTGGAATATACT
>NW_027887789.1:0-243 GCF_054177405.1 Leptonychotes weddellii | reverse complement strand
TGAAATGTATTTCACTGTCCTCACCATATGGAAAGGTCTTCATTTTGCTCAGTGCCAGAGTCTATGAGAGGAATTAAGGTGCCTGCAATGTGATACTTCATTGGGATTCCCAGAACTCTTGGGAGGGACTGGTGGGGGTAAGATGAAGCAGCTTTACGATGAACGCATAGGTGTATATATAGGAAAGGGTGACGGAGAATGGGAAAGGAAGAATGAGGACTATGTGTATATGGTCATCAAATA
>NW_027887788.1:0-243 GCF_054177405.1 Leptonychotes weddellii | reverse complement strand
TCTCAATCTCTCTCTCTCAAATAAAATCTTTAAAAAACAAAAGAAAAAAATGTTTAAAAAATTCATTTGTTTCAGTTGGAGGAAAGGGTATTGGATTTTTTTTAAGTTTTTATTTTAATCATCTAGTGCTTATCACAAGAAGTGCACTCCTTAATCCCTATCATCTGTTTAGCCCCTCCCCTCACCTACCTCCCCTCTGGTAACCGTCAGTTTTTCTGTATAGTTAAGAGTCTGCTTCTTGGT
>NW_027887787.1:0-243 GCF_054177405.1 Leptonychotes weddellii | reverse complement strand
GTTCGCCCAAGGTCACACAGCTCATAGGTGGTACAGCCTGGCTCTAGCCTTTTCTGGCTCATCTTCCTGTGTTGCTACTGGTACCCAGCAGGTAAATCTGCTCTGTGCCCCTGTTGGGCAATGTGGGTCAGGCTAAAATTCTCCTTAGGAGCCTCTGCCATTTGGAGAAATTGCAAGTTGCAAGTGAATGTGTAGCCACTTCACCTGGCTCAGAAGGACCTGGGCGTGCTTTCTGATGAATGA
>NW_027887786.1:0-243 GCF_054177405.1 Leptonychotes weddellii | reverse complement strand
AAGGATAATGTCTTCATTGTTTACTTATGTGAAAATAGATAGGTAGGTAGGTAGGTAGATAGCAAGAAAGCCTAAATGCACAATACCAAGAATAAAAAGTGGGGACACCTGGGTGGCTCAGTCATTTAAGTGTCTGCCTTCGGCTCAGGTGGTGATCCCAAGGTCCTGAGATCAACTCCCGCATGCCTACTGTAATGCCATTGATAAACCTCTTTATCTTTCCGAATACAAATTAGAAACAAA
>NW_027887785.1:0-1620 GCF_054177405.1 Leptonychotes weddellii | reverse complement strand
TCTTCACAATATTTGTTCTTCCGATCCATGAGCATGGAACATTTTTCCATTTCTTTGTGTCTTCCTCAATTTCTTTCATGAGTGTTCTATAGTTTTCTGAGTACAGATCCTTTGCCTCTTGGGTTAGATTTATTCCTAGGTATCTTATGGTTTTGGGTGTAACTGTAAATGGGATTGACTCCTTAATTTCTCTTTCTTCTGTCTTGTTGTTGGTGTATAGGAATGCCACTGACTTCTGTGCATTGATTTTATATCCTGCCACTTTACTGAATTCCTATATGAGTTCTAGCAGTTTTGGGGCAGAATCTTTTGGGTTTTCCACATAAAGTATCATATCATCTGCAAAGAGTGAGAGTTTGACTTCTTCTTTGCTGATTCAAATGCCTTTTATTTCTTTTTGTTGTCTGATTATTGTGGCTAGGACTTCTAATCATGTTGAATAGCAGTGGTAATAGTGGACATCTCTGCCATGTTCCTGACCTTAGGGGGAAAGCTCTGTTTTCCCCCGTTTGAGAATGATATTTGCGGGGTGCCTGGGTGGCTCAGTTGGTTAAGCAACTGCCTTCGGCTCAGGTCATGATCCTGGAGTCCCAGGATCGAGTCCCACATTGGGCTCCCTGCTCAGCAGGGAGTTTGCTTCTCCCTCTGATCCTCCCTCTCTTATGCTCTCTGTCTCCCATTCTCTCTCTCAGATAAATAAATAAAATAAAAAAAAAAGAGAATGATATTTGCTGTGGGTTTTTCATAGATGGCTTTTATGATATAGAGGTATGTATCCTCTATGCCTATACTCTGAAGAGTTTTAATCAAGAAAGGATGCTGTACTTTGTCAAATGATTTTTCTGCATCTATTGAGAGGATCATATGGTCTTGTTCTTTCTTTCGTTAATGTATTGTCTCACATCGATTGATTTGCGGATGTTGAAACAACCTTGCAGCCCAGGGATAAATCCCACTTGGTCCTGGGGAATAATCCTTTTAATGTACTGTTGAATAATATTGGCTAGTATTTTGATGAGAATTTTTGCATCCATGTTCATCAAGGATATTGGTCTATAATTCTCCTTCTTGATGGGGTCTTTGTCTGGTTTGGGGATCAGGGTAATGGTGGCCTCATAAAACGAGTTTGGAAGTTTTCCTTCCATTTCTATTTTTCCTTCTATTTCTATTTTTATTTTTTGGAACAGTTTCAGAAAAATAGGTATTAATTCTCCTTTAAATGTTTGGTAGAATTCCCCTGGGAAGCCATCTGACCCTGGACTCTTGTTTGTTGGGAGATTTTTGATGATTGCCTCAATTTCCTTAGTGGTTATAGGTCTGTTCAGGTTTTCTATTTCTTCCTGGTTCAGTTTTGGTAGTTGATACATCTCTAGGAATGCATCTATTTCTTCCAGATTATCTAATTCGCTGGCATAGAGTTACTCATAATATGTTCTTAAAATTGTTTGTGTTTCTTTGGTGTTGGTTGTGATCTCTCCTCTTTCATTCATGATTTTATTTTATTGGGTCTGGCCAGGGGTTTATCAATCTTGTTAATTCTTTCAAAGAACCAGCTCCTAGTTTTGTTGATCTGTTCTACTGTTCTTTTGGTTTCTAGTTCATTGATTTCTGCTCTGATCT
>NW_027887784.1:0-243 GCF_054177405.1 Leptonychotes weddellii | reverse complement strand
CATGAAGCGGCAGAAAACGGAGGAAGCCTTTGCAGCTGCCTCCGGGGGCTCTTTCCAAGACATGTCCATCTTCACTGAAAGAATGCTATGCTCCTACGGGTGTGTTGAGCAGTTGGGAACAGAACAGGGCTCGCCACCATCAGCCAGGACCCGGGCGCTTTCCACCTGCCCTAGGGCACTCCCTCTGCTGCCTTCGCCTGATGGTTATCCCCACTGCCACGAAGACCACGGTGCAGATGGAGC
>NW_027887783.1:0-243 GCF_054177405.1 Leptonychotes weddellii | reverse complement strand
GAAAAAATTCACAAGAATGTGTTACTAACCTCTTCAATTTAGGCATGATTAAGAATATTAACAGGTTGAAGAAAATAAAAAAGTATACTAGAAAAGTGAAATATGCTAAACATTTTGCATTTCCTGATCAAACTTCAAAGCAACATACTTTTAAAGCTTTATTCAGAAAGACAAATTCTCCCAGTGTTGAATTTGGGTTCTTTATCTTAGTTCATTATTATTAGATGCAAAGGTAAACTTAAT
>NW_027887782.1:0-243 GCF_054177405.1 Leptonychotes weddellii | reverse complement strand
AGAGGAGGTTTTCCACACGGCAGCCCAGCCATCTCTAAACCTTTGTGGGGTTGAAGGAAAACACCTGTTTGTGATAACTTAAGCTTCCCCTTGGGAGCGCCGGGCTGGTTCAGTTGGTAGAGCATGGGACTTTTGATCTCAGGGGTTATAAGTTTGAGCCCCACGTTGGGTTGTAGAGGTTACTTAAAATAAAAAAAAATTTTTAAAGATTTTATTTATTTATTTGACAGAGAGAGAGATAGC
>NW_027887781.1:0-243 GCF_054177405.1 Leptonychotes weddellii | reverse complement strand
TAGATGGGATAGTTTGGGGTCACGGAGCAAAGATAGCCTCTCCTGTTTGAGATCTTAAGTATCAGTGACTCGGTTGCATAGATTTTTTTTTTTCCCCCAAAACAATGGTGTTAGTGTGTTTGTTTCCTGTACTACACTTGGTTCTGGTTTAATCACATGAGTTTGGTTGGCCAAAATGAACAGTCCTAGTAATCACTTCAAGAATGAGTAAATAACCAAAATAGATTTTATTACTTTAGCACT
>NW_027887780.1:0-243 GCF_054177405.1 Leptonychotes weddellii | reverse complement strand
ATCAACAAAGCAAAGAAAGAAAACCCACGACATGTTCGCACGCGCCCCACGTACACCATACGCACCCTCCGGGTGCCTTAGTTTACTGGACACCAGGCCTCTGACTCACTCCCCCCACCTGGCAGATGGAGACTCCGAGGCCCAGAGAGAAGCAATCACCCCAGAGCACACACAGTGTGCACGCAGCCGAGCCAGGACCCAAAGCCAGGTCCATGCAAAGTGGCCTTTGTGTTCTCCCTGCCC
>NW_027887779.1:0-243 GCF_054177405.1 Leptonychotes weddellii | reverse complement strand
TAAAGAGAGCATGTACTGCATGGAGCACTGGGTGTTATATGCAAACAATGAATCATGGAACACTACATCAAAAACTAATAATGTAATGTATGGTGATTAACATAACATTAAAAAAAAAAAAGGAATGTCGAGATGGCCACAGTGGAGCATTAAGCTGAGTGTGGGTCCTTCTTTTTTTTTTTTTTTTTTTATTCGTTTGAGAGAGAATGAGAGAGAGCATGAGAGGGGGAGGGTCAGAGGGAG
>NW_027887778.1:0-243 GCF_054177405.1 Leptonychotes weddellii | reverse complement strand
TGAGTCTCTTGCAGACAGCATATCAATGGGTCCTGTTTTTTTTTCCAATCTGATAGCCTGTGTCTTTTGATTGGGGCATTTAGCCCATTTACATTCAGGGTAACTATTGAAAGATATGAATTTAGTGCCATTGTATTGCCTGTCAGGTGACTGTTACTGTATATTGTCTGTGTTCCTTTCTGGTCTATGTTACTTTTAGGCTCTCTCTTTGCTTAGAAGACCCCTTTCAATATTTCTTGTAGG
>NW_027887777.1:0-243 GCF_054177405.1 Leptonychotes weddellii | reverse complement strand
CAGTGGTGTTAAGTATCTTCACGATGTTGTGCCACCATCACCAACATCCAACCCCATCATCCCCAAACGAAGCTCTGTTCGCATTAAACAACAGCTCCCAATGTCCCCTGCCCCCAGCCCCTGGCAACCAACCATTCTGCTTTCTGTCTCTCTGAATTTGCCTTTCCCGGGTGCCTCACATAAATGAAATCCTACGTGTGTGTCCTTTTTGACTGGCTTATTTCATTTAACATAATGTCTTCA
>NW_027887776.1:0-243 GCF_054177405.1 Leptonychotes weddellii | reverse complement strand
CCCAGCACAGAGGTTTGTCTGGGCTCTCCCCTGAGCATCAGGGCGGTGAGGGCAGGAGGGAGACCAGCCGGGCAGTGGTGTGGGCAGGGTGGGTGCTCAGGGGAGAGCCTGCTGGGGCAGGGGCAGAGCTCAGCATAGAAATGCCCAGCATGGGGGAGACAGGCTGCAGGGAATGCGCTCAGTGGCTCAAGGAAGATGTAGGAGAGCCCTCGGGGTGGACGTCGTCAGTGATGGAGAGCATAC
>NW_027887775.1:0-243 GCF_054177405.1 Leptonychotes weddellii | reverse complement strand
TTGCTAACACTTCCTATTCTGTTTTTTTGTTTTGTTTTGTTTTTTTTAATTAAAGCTGTCCTAGTTGTGTGAAATGTCCTAGTGGGTGTGAAATGATACCTCATTGTGGTTTCGATTTACGTTTCCCTAATGACTAATGATTGTTGAGCATCTTTTTATGTTTGTTGGCCATTTGTGTATCTTCTTCTTTTTTTTTTTTTTTTAATTTTTTTTTTTTAAGATTTTATTTATTTGCGAGAGAGA
>NW_027887774.1:0-1621 GCF_054177405.1 Leptonychotes weddellii | reverse complement strand
TAGATGATCTGTCCATTTCAGTGAGGGGGGTGTTAAAGTCCCCTACTATTATTGTATTTTTGTCAATGTGTTTCTTTGATTTTGTTATTAATTGGCTTATATAATTGGCTGCTCCAATGTTAGGGGCATAGATATTTACAATTGTTAGATCTTCTTGTTGGATAGACCCTTTAAGTAGGATGTAGTGTCCTTCCTCATCTCTTATTATAGTCTTTGGTTTAAAATCTAATTTGTCTGATATAAGGATTGCCACCCCAGCTTTCTTTTGATGTCCATTAGCATGGTAAATTGTTTTCCACCCCCTCACTTTAAATCTGGAGGTGTCTTTGTGTCTAAAATGAGTCTCTTGCAGACAGCATATTGATGGGTCTCGTTTTTTTTATCCAATCTGATAGCTTATGTCTTTTGATCAGGGCATTTAGCCCATTTACATGCAGGATAACTATTGAAAGCTATGAATTATTGCCATTGTGTTGCCTGTGAGGTACTGTATATTGTCTCTGTTTCTTTCTGGTCTATGTTACTTTTAGGCTCTTTCTTTGCTTAGAGGACCCCTTTATGTTTCTTGTAGGGCTGGTTTGGTGTTCGCAAATTCTTTTAGTTTTTGTTTGTCCTGGAGGTTTTTTTATCTCTCCTTCTATTTTCAATGACAGCCTAGCTGCATAGAGTATTCTTGGCTGCATATTTTTCTCATTTAGTGCCCTGAATATATCCTGCCAGTCCTTTCTGGCCTGCCAGGTCTCTGTGGATAGGTCTGCTGCCAATCTAATGTTTCTACCATTGTAGGTTACAGACCTCTTGTCCCAAGCTGCTTTCAGGATTTTCTCTTTGTCTCTGAGACTTGTGAGTTTTACTATTAGATGTTGGGGTGTTGATCCATTTTTATTCATTTTGAGGGGGGTTCTCTGTGCCTCCTGGATTTTGATGCCTCTTTCCTTCCCCAAATTAGGGAAGTTCTCTGCTATAATTTGCTCCAATATACCTTCTGCCCCTCTCTCTTTCTTCTGGGATCCCAATTATTCCAGTGTTGTTTCGCTTTATGGTATCACTTACCTCTCTAATTCTCCCCTCATGATTCAGTAGTTGTTTATTTCTCTTTTTCTCAGCTTCTTTATTCTCCATTATTTGGTCTTCTATATCACAAATTCTCTCCTCTGCCTCATTTATCCTAGCAGTTAGAGCCTCCATTTTTTATTGTACCTCATTAATAGCCTTTTTAATTTCAACTTGGTTAGATTTTAGTTCTTTTATTTCTCCAGAAAGAGATTCTCTAGTATCTTCTATGCTTTTTTCAAGCCCAGCTAGTATCTTTATAATCGTCATTCTGAACTCTGGTTCCGACATCTTACTAATGTCCATATTGATTAGGTCCTGGCAGTCGGTACTGCCTCTTGTTCTTTTTTTTGAGGTGAGTTTTTCCATCTTGTCATTTTGTCCAGAGGAGAATAGATGAATGAGAGAACAAAATGCTAAAATGACCCCAGAAAAATATACACTAAACAAATCAGAAGAGACCTTCCAGAAAGTGGTCGCTTTTCTGTTCACAGAATGGCTGCTATTCTTTTCTTCGATCTCCTGTTGAGTTTGTAGGTGTTCTGAATGGTTTGATAACTATCTAGCT
>NW_027887773.1:0-243 GCF_054177405.1 Leptonychotes weddellii | reverse complement strand
CCCCCTTCATTTTTCCCTTCCTTCTCCTAATGTCCTCCATGCTATTCCTTATGTTCCACAAATAAGTGAAACCATATGATAATTGACTTTCTCTGCTTGACTTATTTCACTTAGCATAATCTCCTCCGGTCCCATCCATGTTGATGTAAAAGTTGGGTATTCATCCTTTCTGATGGCTGAGTAATATTCCATTGTATATATGGACCACATCTTCTTTATCCATTCATCTGTTGAAGGGCATCT
>NW_027887772.1:0-243 GCF_054177405.1 Leptonychotes weddellii | reverse complement strand
ATTAGTTCCTTACGTCCAGTGAGCACATGGGACTCTTTAAGGGGTGTGGGGTAGGGAAGGATAGGAGTAGAATAATGGGGGCTTTATAATCAGATAGCCATGGGTTTATATCCTGTCAAGATATGTAATAGGTGTATGATTTGGAGCTTCTTATGAAAAATTCTCTGGGCTATAACGTTCTCATGTAAAGAATGTAAATAACAGGACATCTGTAGGGGGCCTTTGCTGTTTCTGCTTATTTAG
>NW_027887771.1:0-243 GCF_054177405.1 Leptonychotes weddellii | reverse complement strand
AAATGATAAGTTAATATTTTTGTTACCTTTGGATAGATAAATTAAAAAAAATAAATAACGGGGCTCCTGGGTGGCTCAGTTGGTTAAGCATCTGCCTTCAGTTTGGGTCACAATCCCAGGATCCTGGGGTCAAGCCCACATCAGGCCCCTGGTTCTCCCTCTCCCTCTGCCCCTCCCCCCCCAAATTGTGCCCTCTCACACTCTCTCTAAAATAAATAAAATCTTGGGGTGCCTGGGTGGCTC
>NW_027887770.1:0-243 GCF_054177405.1 Leptonychotes weddellii | reverse complement strand
ATCACTATTACATATTTTTTCCTAGAAAGTCTAAAGTTGAGAAGAGAATATATCGATCCTGACTTTTATTCCAATAATGGATGGAATAAATTTTAGGGTAGAATTTTGTTCAGTTTGGATTTAATCTTTTGAAAAATAAATTCCTTGTTTACTTGTTTGATTACACTTCTCTTTGTTATCTTTAAGAGGTAAGACTGCAGGGTGACTAGCATGTTCTGTGAATCTGCCATTCCTAAAAGTTTT
>NW_027887769.1:0-243 GCF_054177405.1 Leptonychotes weddellii | reverse complement strand
GAGGGAGATGTTCTCTTCCCTGCATAGTCTGCTTTCAGATAACACAGCTGGAGTGCTCAGTTGCTATGGTGAGCACCACTCCAGAAGTACCTCCACAGGAAGTGCAATATGAGACCACCCAGCCTCTCATCCGAATTATGAAAATTTCTCAGGACCAGCAAGTACAGTACTGATCAGGCAATGAGAAAAATGCCTCTAGTAATCCTATATCTTTAGGATGTTGCTCTGTGAATCTCTGGATTC
>NW_027887768.1:0-243 GCF_054177405.1 Leptonychotes weddellii | reverse complement strand
TCACTCACTGCCTTTAAAATCCTTGTTTGTCTGACACGAGGACAGAACAATGAAAATAACAGAATTTCAACCAAACCAGCTTCCCATGGTCACAGGCGACCCACAAGAACCACCTGGGAAATCAGGTATTCCGTCAGAGTGCAGGGGGTTGGGGTGGCGAACACACTATGTTCCCTCCGTTTTTGGTCCCAGTTTAAACGTGTCCACAACCAAGGGACAGCCAAACCAGTAGCTCTTCAGCCT
>NW_027887767.1:0-243 GCF_054177405.1 Leptonychotes weddellii | reverse complement strand
AAGAATTCCTCATATCAGTGAGATCATATGATACATGTCTTTCTCTGTTTGACTTATTTCACTCAACATAATACCCTCCAGTTCCATCCACGTCGTTGCAAATGGCAAGATCTCATTCCTTTTGATGGCTGCATAATATTCCATTGTATATATATACCACATCTTCTTTATCCATTCATCTGTTGATGGACATCTTGGCTCTTTCCACAGTTTGGCTATTGTGGACATTGCTGCTATAAACAT
>NW_027887766.1:0-243 GCF_054177405.1 Leptonychotes weddellii | reverse complement strand
TTTTTTTTTTTTTTTTAAAGATTTTATTTATTTATTTGACAGAGACACAGCGAGAGAGGGAACACAAGCAGGGGGAGTGGGAGAGGGAGAAGCAGGCTCCCCACGGAGCAGGGAACCCGATGTGGGACTCGATCCCAGGACCCTGGGATCATGACCTGAGCCAAAGGCAGCTTAACAACTGAGCCACCCAGGCGCCCCCAACCAACTTTCTGTAGAGAATTTCCAGGCTGTAGCACAGGGAGG
>NW_027887765.1:0-243 GCF_054177405.1 Leptonychotes weddellii | reverse complement strand
ATATATCCAGAGCTTTAAGCTGGGTTAATGAATAAGAAGGGCAGAAAAAAAAAATCCCTAAGAAGTTTTACTATTTGACATCTAGACCCTAAGAGAGTTTATCCAGGCTTAATATAAGACTTTAGGTTTGGGGCGCCTGGGTGGCTCAGTCATTAAGCGTCTGCCTTCGGCTCAGGTCATGATCCCTGGGTCCTGGGATCGAGCCCTGCATCAGGCTCCCTGCTCGGCAGGAGCCCAGCTTCT
>NW_027887764.1:0-1621 GCF_054177405.1 Leptonychotes weddellii | reverse complement strand
TTTTCTTTCTTTCTTTCCTTTCAATTCACAGAGATAATTTGTATGTCCCTGTGTGAGAGGAGGTGAGCCAGTGCTATTCGCTGGGCAAGTACTGTGCAGGGAGGCCTGTGCTGGGCCCTGGGAGTTCCTGGATCCTCCCAGCAGCCTGATCAGGTGGGCACTCTCAGAGAATGACGGAGTGAGAAACAGGGCTCGGAGAAGAGAACACTTGTGAACTGGGCAGATTTCAAACTATGTTAACTTTAAAGAGGACATCAGTTTAACTAGGGAAAGAGAAGTTGGATGGGGGTGCGGGCAGAGGGAATCAGCAATTTCTGGGAAGGACTTTATTCTGTGGGATTCAGAGTTTTGTTTTTTTTTGTGCCTGATTTTTATTTTCCCATGCATTTCCTTTCCCTCGGGTTTTCATATTTGCTGCTTTAACAGGTTCATAGCCCAGATACATAGACTTAGCCCCCCCTGAGCTTCACACCTGCCTCGGTGCCTGAAGCCTCCCTTCCCCGAGTCACCGTGGCAAGGATTTCCACCTGGGTACCCCAAATGCCTAACAAGCTCATGCCCAAACTCACCTTCCACCCCATCTCCTGCTCCTTGCTTTCCCCACTCAGGGTCCACCTGATCTCACAAGCCACAAATGTGGAGGCATCCTGGGCTCCTGCCCGCCTCCTCTCCTCTGCTTCCACACCCAGTCACCCCTTTTCTGTGCCCACCCCTCCTCTCCACCCCTCTAGCACTGTTCTAGCTCCGGTCCACATGGCCTACCCATGCTCCACCCGGTCTTCTGGAGTCCAGGAAGAGGCTCCTTAATGACGGGTGCTTTCATTTTGGTGCATTTTCCTCCTAACAAAAGCAACTTAGACTAGCTTCCCCAGAAGCAGACACTGGTATGAGGATTTGCGTGCAGATGAACCTAGAGGATTTGTTCCCAGGAGAACCTGCTCAAGAAGCAGGGGAAGCAGAGCAGGACTCAGAAAGAAGCCCCGCGGAGGGAGGCCACTCCAGACCAAGTCTCCAACCTGATCCCGCAGGAAACTCTGGGGTCTAAGGGGCGCCCAGACAGTCTGTCCCAACTCAGGGAGCTGGGCTTCCCTATCTTGCGTCAGTCAGTGCTTGGCTTGGGACAGACATAGAAGCAGAGGTGAAGATGCAGGGAGACCAGCTAATTCCCTAGTGCCCCACTGGGTAGGTAGGGGAAGAGGTAGAGCCCAGGCAATCTGACTTTGGACCCACAGATTTGCCACCCCCCCACACTAGCCCCCTGCCCCGCTGACATGAGGGCTCTGACACTCAGTGCAGCCTGCAGGGCTCACCCAGGAGTAACTGGCGGGTAAGAATTGGAAAACAGTTCTCTCAAAATTACTTTTCCATCTATAATTCCATTTGCCAAAGCCCTACCAGGCAAGTACTATTATCCCCTACTTGACATGAGGAACTCAGGGTACCAAGAGGCCAAGTGACTTGCCTGAGGTCTCACAGCCATGTAGTGGCAAGGTCACAATTCAACCCCCAGGTCCTCTGATCCTGTTTCAGGACATGGTGGCAGCAAGGGCGCATCCCAGAGAATGATGCTGGTGCAACTGCATGCTGATGAAGCTTGGGGATCCATGTCCCCCTTTAGTGT
>NW_027887763.1:0-243 GCF_054177405.1 Leptonychotes weddellii | reverse complement strand
TTTGCATATAACACCCAGTGCTCCGTGCAGTACATGCCCTCTTCAATACCCATCACCAGGCTAACCTATCCCCCCACCCCCCTCCCCTCTAGAACCCTCAGTTTGTTCCTCAGATTCCACAGTCTCTTATGGTTCGTCTCCCCTGCCAATTTCCCTGCCCCTTCATTTTTCCCTTCCTACTATCTTCTTTTTTTTTTTTAACATATAATGTATTATTTGTTTCAGGGGTACAGGTCTGTGATT
>NW_027887762.1:0-243 GCF_054177405.1 Leptonychotes weddellii | reverse complement strand
TTTATTTATTTATTTGAGAGAGAGAATGAGAGAGAGAGAGAGAACACATGAGAGGGGGGAGGGTCAGAGGGAGAAGCAAGCTCCTTGCTGAGCAGGGAGCCCGATGCGGGACTCGATCCCGGGACTCCAGGATCAGGACCTGAGCCGAAGGCAGTCGCTTAACCGACTGAGCCACCCAGGCGCCCCGAAATGAGAGATCTTTAATATTATCAATAACAAACGAGATTCTAGTCATGTTGGTGT
>NW_027887761.1:0-243 GCF_054177405.1 Leptonychotes weddellii | reverse complement strand
ATCATGTGTCTAAAATGCTCCAAAAGGAGACTCAATTTGTCACTTTAGATTTCTTCATAATTTAATTCTGTGCTGTAGATAATTAAATAATAGTGTTTGTAGGGCGGAGCAAGATGGCGGAGGAGTAGGACACCTGGATTTCGTCTCCTCTCAGGAATTCAGCTGGATAGGGATCAAACCATTCTGAACACCTACAAACTCAACAGGAGATCGAAGAAAGGAATAGCAACAACTCTCTGAACA
>NW_027887760.1:0-243 GCF_054177405.1 Leptonychotes weddellii | reverse complement strand
TTAAAGTATGTCTTTATTATAGTTAATAATGTTTGATGCTGGGATTTTTTTTATTTGCAAAAATGTTAATATATATTTCTAGCTGCAACATTTCTAAAACTCAAATCTATTTGCTAGTGAGTGGTGACAATTTGAATTTAGGCACTGGGTCTCCCTGATCTGTACCCCATCCCTTTAAACTACTTAGATTCACATATATCAGAAGCTAAGTGCTTACTTATGAATTGGATTGAGCTTAAGGAT
>NW_027887759.1:0-243 GCF_054177405.1 Leptonychotes weddellii | reverse complement strand
TGAATGAGACTCTCAGATTATACCCAATCGGTGGTAGACTTGAAAGGGTCTGTAAGAAAGATGTGGAAATCAGTGGTGTGTTCATTCCCAAAGGGACAGTGGTGATGGTGCCGGTCTTTACTCTTCACCGAGACCTGGATCTCTGGCCAGAGCCTGAGGAGTTCCGTCCTGAAAGGTACAGGGAACCCTGGAAAGGGGACCCCACCCTCATGTTGAAGAATATTCTGATATTTCCTTAGTATA
>NW_027887758.1:0-243 GCF_054177405.1 Leptonychotes weddellii | reverse complement strand
TTTTTATTTTTTAAAGATTTTATTTATTTATTTGAGAGAGAGAGAATGAGAGACAGAGAGCATGAGAGGGAGGAGGGTCAGAGGGAGAAGCAGACTCCCTGCCGAGCAGGGAGCCCGATGCGGGACTCGATCCCGGGACTCCAGGATCATGACCTGAGCCGAAGGCAGTCGCTTAACCAACTGAGCCACCCAGGCGCCCTTTTTAAATTTTTTTTTTTATTTTTTAAAGATTTTATTTATTAA
>NW_027887757.1:0-243 GCF_054177405.1 Leptonychotes weddellii | reverse complement strand
TGATAACCTAGGCATGCTTTCTTTTTTCTTTTTTTCTTTTTCCCGGTAGGCAGGCATATTTTCTTGTAAGGACAATGATTTGCGGTTTAATTCTAAATGATTTCCCACCCATTAATATGATTTTACATATATAAGATATGTGTTAAATTACTAAACCATTCAATATCATGGTGAACTGTGGTTAATAAAATAAAAAAAAATAGTTCAAGAAATTACATTGTTGTTTTAGGGATTTATTTACTA
>NW_027887756.1:0-243 GCF_054177405.1 Leptonychotes weddellii | reverse complement strand
CTCTCAATCTCTCTCTCTCAAATAAAATCTTTAAAAAACAAAAGAAAAAATGTTTAAAAAATTCATTTGTTTCAGTTGGAGGAAAGGGTATTGGATTTTTTTTAAGTTTTTATTTTAATCATCTAGTGCTTATCACAAGAAGTGCACTCCTTAATCCCTATCATCTGTTTAGCCCCTCCCCTCACCTACCTCCCCTCTGATAACCGTCAGTTTTTCTGTATAGTTAAGAGTCTGCTTCTTGGT
>NW_027887755.1:0-243 GCF_054177405.1 Leptonychotes weddellii | reverse complement strand
GTTCACAAAGGACCAAAGAAGGATATAGTATATGAAGTTATTTGAAAGGTTATTTTTTATTTATCTTTTCCTCCTTGAGAAAAGGATACTCTAAAGACATAGAAGACCATTTTCACATAATTTATAATGCCCAGTCCTTGTCTATTTATGCTCTTATCTATAGAAATATTAAAATATCAACCTCAACTTTTTTTTTTTTTGGTCTTGTTATATTTTTTTTTAAATTTTTTATTGTTATGTTAA
>NW_027887754.1:0-243 GCF_054177405.1 Leptonychotes weddellii | reverse complement strand
TGCATAGATCAGTGCCACACACTAGATTTTGGGCGTATTTTGGCCTGTTAGAAGAAAGTCCCTCCCAAAATTTCAAAGAAAGAAAAGCTTATATATGTACAAAAATAAGGGTAAATACAATGAAGGGATGGAATATGACTGTAAAGATGAAAATTATAAAAGATTATATATAAGGGATTGATAAGATAAGAAGTTGGTTGAAAAAAGAAAGAAGAGAAATTTAAAAAGGGGGGTGGGGAGAGA
>NW_027887753.1:0-1621 GCF_054177405.1 Leptonychotes weddellii | reverse complement strand
ACCGGCAGAAACTGAAAGAATATGTGACCACTAAGCTGGCCCTGCAAGAAATATTAAGGGGGTTTCTATAAAAGGAGAAAGACCCCAAGAGTGATATATGACAGAAATTTACAGGGACAATCTATAAAAACAACGTCTTCACAGGCAACATGATGACAATTAATTCATATCTTTCAATAATCACTCTCAACATGAATGGCCTAAACGCTCCCATAAAATGGCACAGGGTTGCAGACTGGATAAAAAGACAGGACCCATCCATATGCTGCCTACAAGAGACTCATTTTTAACCTAAAGATACATCCAGACTGAAAGTGAAGGGATGGAGATCCATCTTCCATTCCAGAGGACCTCAAAAGAAAGCTGGGGTAGCAATTCTTTTATCAGACAAATTAGATTTTAAACTGAAGTCTGTAGTTAGAGACACAGAAGGACACTATATCATTCTTAAAGGGTCTATCCAACAAGAAGATCTAATAATTGTAAATATCAATGCCCCCAACATGGGAGCAGCCATCTACATAAGCCAATTGTTAACCAAAATAAAGAGTCATATTGATAACAATACATTAATTGTAGGAGACCTCAATACTCCACTCTCAGAAATAGATCATCTAAGCAGAAAATCAACAAGGAAACAAGAGCTTTGAATGATAAACTGGACCAGATGGACCTCATAGATATATAAAGAACATTCCACCCTAAAACAACAGAATACTCATTCTTCTCAAGCACACATGGAACTTTTTCCAGAATAGGACCATATACTGGGTCACAAATCAGGTCTCAAGCGATACCAAAAGACTGAGATTATTCCCTGTGTATTCTCAGACCACAATGCTTTAAAACTGGAACTCAATCACAAGAAAAAATTTGGCAGGAATTCAAACACTTGGAAGCTAAAGACCACTCTACTCAAGAATGTTTGGGTGAACCAGGAAATCAAAGAAGAACTTAAACAATTCACGGAAATCAATGAGAATGAAAACACATTGGTCCAAAACCTATGGGATACTGCAAAGGTGTTCCTAAGGGGGAAATACATAGCCATCCAAGCCTCACTCAAAAAAATAGAAAAATCCCGAATTCACCAACTAACTCTACACCTTAAAGAACTAGAGAAAAAGCAACAAACAATGCCTAAGCCATGCATTAGAAGAGAAATAATTAAAATTAGAGCAGAAATCAATGAATTAGAAACCAGAAACACAGTAGATCAGATCAACAAAACTAGAAGTTGGTTCTTTGAAAGAATTAATAAGATCGATAAACCACTGGCCAGACTTATCCAAAAGAAAAGAGAAAGGACCCAAATTAATAAAATGATGAATGAGAGAGGAGAGATCACAACTAACACCAAGGAAATAGAAACAAATATTAGAAATTCTTATCAACAACTATATGCCAATAAACTGAGCAATCTGGATGAAATGGAGGCCTTTCTGGAAACCTATAAGCTGCCAAGACTGAAACAGGAATAAATCGACAACCTGAATAGGCCAATAACCAGTAATGAGATTGAAGTAGTGATCAAAAACCTCCCAAAAAACAAGAGTCCAGGGCCTGATGGATTCCCTAGGGAATTCTACCAAACATTCAAAGAAGGAATAACCTGTTCTAG
>NW_027887752.1:0-243 GCF_054177405.1 Leptonychotes weddellii | reverse complement strand
CTCCACTCAGCCATATAAGAATGGGCCTTGCGGCTGGAATGTTGTTTTTTTTTTCAAATTTTTTATTGTTATGTTAATCACCATACATTACATCATTAGTTTTTGATGCAGTGTTCCATGATTCATTGTTTGTGCATAACACCCAGTGCTCCATGCAGAATGTGCCCTCTTTAATACCTATCACCAGGCTAACCCATCCTCCCACCCCCCTCCCCTCTAGAACCCTCAGTTTGTTTTTCAGAG
>NW_027887751.1:0-243 GCF_054177405.1 Leptonychotes weddellii | reverse complement strand
ACAGGCTTTCGGGAGCCTGCCTTTTGATCTGAGGATAGTCTTTCGTTGAATCAGGGTCTCTCGGCCTTTCTTTCATCATTGCCCCCCTTAAGGAGCCTTGGTAGACATTTTTGCCTGACTGTGCTCTCCGCCCCTCTATGAAATCTTTTTTTTTTTTTTAAAGATTTTATTTATTTATTTGAGAGAGAGAGAGAGAGAGAGCACGAGAGGGGGAGGGTCAGAGGGAGAAGCAGACTCCCCGCT
>NW_027887750.1:0-243 GCF_054177405.1 Leptonychotes weddellii | reverse complement strand
CAATCAAAGTTCACTATTGACTCATGCCATGCTTAAATAGAAATACAACCTCACACTTTTAACCTATCCTTTTTTCTAAACCATGTCTTCTTCATCCTGTATTTTATGGAGTTGGGATTTTGGACTCATTTTTGCCCATATTTAATTTTATCTCCTTAGAGCCAACCCAATATTTTCACTTGCCAAGAAGTTGTTGAATCATGATTATTATTCAGCACATTATTGGCTATTCCTCTGAACTTC
>NW_027887749.1:0-243 GCF_054177405.1 Leptonychotes weddellii | reverse complement strand
ATCTAGAACTAATGATGTAATGTATGGGGATTAACATAAGAATAAAAAAAAAAATTAAAAAAAAAAAAAAGAGAGAGATGGACTTCTCTAAAACACTGAGTCTGTTCTCAACCAGTAGAGATATTTGTGAGGGGCCTACTGTGTGTCAGGTCCATGGCCGTGGGATAGATCCTAGGGAGGCAGTGATGAGTAAGGCGGAGGTGCTCGCTCTCCTCGGGAAACTTACTTCCAGTGGGGAAGACA
>NW_027887748.1:0-243 GCF_054177405.1 Leptonychotes weddellii | reverse complement strand
ACCCAGGCTCGTTCGAAGGGACCATGACAAGCGGCTGTTGTCAACAGAAGTGTTTCTGGGGAGCACTCTGACCAGTTCATCCACTGGCCCACAAAAAGCTTCCCTAAATGGAACTGCGTAGGGCCCCCTCCCTGACCCGGGGCGGGGGGGCGGCCAAGAACACCGTTGTGGCAACGCCAAGTCCCATCTCGGGAAACACATCGGAGGCCAGTGTCACCATCCCCGCTGTGACCCACGCTCCCC
>NW_027887747.1:0-243 GCF_054177405.1 Leptonychotes weddellii | reverse complement strand
AGTCAAGTGGTCACTGTGGTTAAAAACATCTGATATTTTATTCGCAAAATTTTGAAAAGAAAAATGCTAAATCTACATCCCAAATAACTTTAGAAAAGAGATGTTGCAAACATCAGGAAGCTTCAAAAAATATTTGTATCAATAATGTTTATAACTATGATTAAGAAATTGTAGATTCTGGGCGCCTGGGTGGCTCAGTGGGTTAAGCGACTGCCTTCCGCTCAGGTCATGATCCTGGAGTCC
>NW_027887746.1:0-243 GCF_054177405.1 Leptonychotes weddellii | reverse complement strand
CTCAACTCTTCTCCATTGCATCCTGAGACATAGATATCTGTACTGCACAACATGTTTGCACTTTGGAGATGGAATCCCACAACGGTGAACTTATTCTTCATTTCAGCATGATGTAAACATCTCAGAAGGCTATGGCAGGAAGCACCCACAAGAGACTTTTCATCTTTGTACATGCCTGAAATGAACTGGTGGATATTCACGTGTATTAATCAGAGAGACCCAGGTCAGCTACATTACAGACAT
>NW_027887745.1:0-243 GCF_054177405.1 Leptonychotes weddellii | reverse complement strand
CAGGATTGA
The DNA here is from genome assembly GCF_054177405.1 of Leptonychotes weddellii. Lineage (NCBI taxonomy): Eukaryota > Metazoa > Chordata > Mammalia > Carnivora > Phocidae > Leptonychotes > Leptonychotes weddellii. The sequence continues at coordinate 234 of NW_027887745.1, read as the reverse complement.
ACTCTGACCTGAGAAAACCACTTATGTGGTCGCTACTGGTAAATGTGTCTCTATGGCCTACCTTCCTGTACGATCTCTAACAGGACTGTTGTCTACGCTCATTTTTTAAAAGTGTATGTTTTACATATCTCTCAGAAAAGATCCCTATTCAGATATTATGTGTCATATACTGTGCTAAGCACTAAGAAAAGTATTTAAGTAGCCTACAGTCTAGCTTTCAAACAAATATGTATA
>NW_027887744.1:0-243 GCF_054177405.1 Leptonychotes weddellii | reverse complement strand
CATACATTACTCATCTGATCTTGTATGCAACATGGTTTATCCATTAGAGCCCTTCACATATATATTAATCATTGCTTTAAATTCCTGGTGTGATAAGCCCCAAATCCCTGCCATATCTGAGTTTGATCCTGATGCTTGCTCTGTCCCTTCCAACTAACTGTGTTTTTTGCCTCTTAGCATGTCTTGTAATTTTTTTTTCTTTATAGTTGGACATGATGTACTGGTAGAAGGAACTGCTGCAAA
>NW_027887743.1:0-243 GCF_054177405.1 Leptonychotes weddellii | reverse complement strand
AGATTGGCAACAGACCTATCCACAGAGACCTAGCAGGCCAGAAAGGACTGGCAGGATATATTCAGAGCACTAAATGAGAAAAATATGCAGCCAAGAATACTATATCCAGCTAGTCTGTCAGTGAAAATAGGAGAAGAGATTAAAAGCTTCATGACAAACAAAAACTAAAGGAATTTGCGAACACAAAAACAGCCCTACAAGATATATTGAAAGGGATCCTCTAAGCAAAGAGAGAGCCTAAAA
>NW_027887742.1:0-1621 GCF_054177405.1 Leptonychotes weddellii | reverse complement strand
CTGCAGGCCCAAAGACACATGCATTTTACTGCTGGATAGAGGGGATCGCATTAGCAGGTTATGCTTTTGTCGACTTCTTTATTTACATCAACATTTAACTAAAAACAATCCTGTGGAATGCCTTCTCTGAAGATGGATCAAATTTTCCAACTGAAACCCTGCACATTGCACATAAAACAAATATTTAGGAAACATCTGAAAGAAGAGAGAAGAGACCAGCTGGGGGGCCTCAGGATAAAAGGAATGACACTGTGGTGAGGTCCCTGGGTTCTCTGTTTCTTTATTTGCTTGTTTTTTATTCCTCTATCCCAGACCTGGAGCTGACAAAGCTCTTTTCAACAAATGATGGCTGGAGTAATTGGATATCCGCAAGCTAAATAAGCAAATAAACCTCTGCCCAACCTTACATTTTGTGTGAAAATCAACTAAAATGGGATGCCTAGCTGGCTCTGTCAGTGGAGCATGCAACTCTTGTTCTTGGGGTTGTGTGTTCAAGCCCCATGTTGGATGTAGAGATTACTTAAAAATAATAACATCTTTAAAAAAATGGATCATGGACTTTATGTAAAATGAAAAACCACAAAACTTAAAAAAAAAAACAAAAAACAACCTAAGAAAAAATTTCTATAGATTGGACCTACAACATGGTGAGATTTTAGAGATGACACCAAACGCATGATCCATAAAAAGAAAACTTCCTAAACTGGATTTCATTAGTATTTAAAATGTTTGGGGGCACCTGGGTAACTCAGTCAGTTGGGCATCTGACTTGATTTTGGCTCAGGTCGTCATCTCATGGGTTGGGTGAGATCGAGCCCAGATTCGGGCTCCATGATCAGTGCAGAATCTGCTTGAAGATTCTCTCCCTCTGCCCTTCTCCCCACTAGCTCTCTCTCTAGGAAAAATAAATAAATATTAAAAAAAATTTAAGGGGTGCCTGGGTGGCTCAATGGATTAAGTATCGACCTTCGGCTCAGGTCATGATCTCAGGGTCCTGGGATCGAGTCCTGCATCAGGCTCCCTGCTCAGTGGGAAGCCTGCTTCTGCCTCTCACTCTCCCTCTGTGCTCTCTGTCTCAAATAAATAAATGAAATCTTAAAAAAATTAAAATGTTTGTTGAGCGAAAGACTTTGTTAGAATGATGAAAAGAAACAAACTACAGATAGGGAATGGGTATTTCCAAACCATATGTCTGATAAGAAACTTCCAAGTAGAATATATAAGGAAATCTCAAATTCAACAACAGAAAACAATTAGAAAACAGGCAAAGGATGAGCTTCATCGAGGAAGATGCACTGATGAAAGATGAAGAATGTTCATCATTGATAGCCATTAGAGAAATTCAAATTAAAATCAGTGAGATATTCTTAGGCATCTATCAGAATGGGTAAAATTAAAAAAAAATGACAACACTAAATGCTTGCAAGGATGCAGAGAAACTGGATCGCTCATATGTTGTTGGTGGGAAAGGTAAGTTGTATAGCTGCCCTGGGAAGCTTATGGCAGTTTCTTACAAAATTAAACAGCTGTTCACTACATCACCCAGCAATTGCACTCTTAGGCATTTATCCCAGAGAGACACAATTCTTTTTTTTTTTTTAAAGATTTTATTTATTTATTT
>NW_027887741.1:0-243 GCF_054177405.1 Leptonychotes weddellii | reverse complement strand
AATGATGTAATGTATGGGGATTAACATAAGAATAAAAAAAAAACCAAAAAACAGAGTCGAACGGAGTCCATGGAACACCAGAGGGAAAGAATCATGGAACTCCATTAGGCCTTAAGAGAAAGATTGCAACAGGAAAAAAATAATAACAATGATGCTAATGTTCCTGATGATGACCATGATGATGGCACCTGAGAGACAGCTAAGCACTTGAGTAGAAGCTGTAGCCATGCTATTTTGAGGACC
>NW_027887740.1:0-243 GCF_054177405.1 Leptonychotes weddellii | reverse complement strand
AAATCCAGGTCTCCTACTCCTCCGCCATCTTGCTCCGCCCCCCCTATTTGTCAATCTTTTGATACAGGAACAACGTACCCCTTTGCCTTCTTGTTTCTTATCTTTTTTTTTAAGTTGACTGTTGACTGGGGTTGATGTTATCATTTTTACCTAAACTACACTCATCATGCCTGGGACTTAATTTTGTTAAAATAAGACAGGTGAAACTACAGGAGTACAGAATCCTACTAGAGTTTAATGACC
>NW_027887739.1:0-243 GCF_054177405.1 Leptonychotes weddellii | reverse complement strand
CAGAGTGGCTGCACCAGCTTGCATTCCCACCAGCAGTGTAAGAGGGTTCCCCTTTCTCCTCATCCTCGCCAACATCTGTCATTTCCTGACTTGTTAATTTTAGCCATTTTGACTGGTGTGAGGTAGTATCTCATTGAGGTTTTGATTTGGATTTAGGAATGGGTAAATTCTTAAGATTGCCAATTCTACTTTTTTTTTTTCCCTTTAAAAAACTTGGATAATTAATATATTCACAGGGATCAG
>NW_027887738.1:0-243 GCF_054177405.1 Leptonychotes weddellii | reverse complement strand
GTTCGCCCAAGGTCACACAGCTCATAGGTGGTACAGCCTGGCTGTAGCCTTTTCTGGCTCATCTTCCTGTGTTGCTACTGGTACCCAGCAGGTAAATCTGCTCTGTGCCCCTGTTGGGCAATGTGGGTCAGGCTAAAATTCTCCTTAGGAGCCTCTGCCATTTGGAGAAATTGCAAGTTGCAAGTGAATGTGTAGCCACCTCACCTGGCTCAGAAGGACCTGGGCGTGCTTTCTGATGAATGA
>NW_027887737.1:0-243 GCF_054177405.1 Leptonychotes weddellii | reverse complement strand
AATAAAGAAAATAATATCTTAATTTAGACATTGAGGGATGAGATAGAACAATAAGAAATATAGAGAAAAGGTGCTCATCAGCAAATATGCTACATAGTGGTTTTCACAAATTTCTTAAAGTTATTATATCCAACATCTGTATCATTCATGGCCAATCAATATATGTAACAACTTTTCTAGCTCAAAGTACTTACTGCCATCGCTAATGCCTTTGGTATTTAATTGATCTCTAAAAATGTAGTC
>NW_027887736.1:0-243 GCF_054177405.1 Leptonychotes weddellii | reverse complement strand
AGAGGAGGTTTTCCACACGGCAGCCCAGCCATCTCTAAACCTTTGTGGGGTTGAAGGAAAACACCTGTTTGTGATAACTTAAGCTTCCCCTTGGGAGCGCCGGGCTGGTTCAGTTGGTAGAGCATGGGACTTTTGATCTCAGGGGTTATAAGTTTGAGCCCCACGTTGGGTTGTAGAGGTTACTTAAAATAAAAAAAAAATTTTAAAGATTTTATTTATTTATTTGACAGAGAGAGAGATAGC
>NW_027887735.1:0-243 GCF_054177405.1 Leptonychotes weddellii | reverse complement strand
GACTGTGAACTTCATGACAGGCTGGATTTTGTCACCCCCCTTCTATGAGAGCTGAATGTTGTTTTGTCAAGCAGGTAATGACTTCTGACAAAGCTTTATCCTTTCTAGTTTTAGGTTTATTGTGCGAAGATATACCAAACATAATATCTACCATTTTCTACACTTTTACTTAAGCTTTGATGGAAGAAGGGAGAGTAGCATCTACTCGACTGCCATGTTATCGACTTACCCCTGAAGTGTGAC
>NW_027887734.1:0-243 GCF_054177405.1 Leptonychotes weddellii | reverse complement strand
ACTCTCCAGTTGATGGACATTTGGCTTGTTTCCAGTCTTTCTCCGTCGCAGACAATGCTTCAGTTAACATGCTCCTACCTATCTCGTATTGCTTACATGAGTCCACTGCTGTGTTCCTCCTGCTGTAGAACCAGACAAAAGGCAAAGGTTAAACCTGTAGTCCATTGAGCCTTTTGACTTGTTCCGTTTCCTACTCCAGAGGCTCCTATGGTCCCGGCCATATGGCCACACTGACAAAGATGA
>NW_027887733.1:0-243 GCF_054177405.1 Leptonychotes weddellii | reverse complement strand
TCCAATTAACGAATGAAGAAATTCAGCTCGAGGATGTTCAGGATGTGTTTAGGATCACAGTGCAAAACAGGGCAGACTCCTGTCTGGAGGGTTGTAATAACTTTACGAATTTGATAAAAAGGTTTATTACTCACAGGTTCTGGAAAGCACGCACCACACCTGGAGCCACAAGCGAGGTTGTGGGAAGAGAAAGAGAGAGCGCCCAGGCCTGGGATTCTGCTTTTATTGGGCTCCAAGATAGGG
>NW_027887732.1:0-243 GCF_054177405.1 Leptonychotes weddellii | reverse complement strand
TTCTTTCTTCTTTCCTTCCTTCCTTCCTTCTTTCTTTCTTCTTTCTTTCTTTCTTTCAGAAGGAGAGAGGGCAGGTAGGGGCAGAGGGAGAGAGAGAATCCTAAGAACCCTAACTCGGGGCTCAATCTCACAACCTTGAGATCATGACCTGAGCCCAAATCAAGAGTCAGATGCTTAACTGACTGAGCCACACAGGTGGTCCACCTTTCTCTTTTCTTTTCTTTTCTTTCTTTCTTTCTTTCT
>NW_027887731.1:0-1621 GCF_054177405.1 Leptonychotes weddellii | reverse complement strand
TTTTTTAAAGATTTTATTTATTTATTTGACAGAGAGAGAGACAGCGAGAGCAGGAACACAAGCAGTGGGAGTGGGGGAAGGAGAAGCAGGCTTCCCGCCGAGCAGGGAGCCTGATGCAGGGCTCGATCCCAGGACCCTGGGATCACGACCCAAGCTGAAGGCAGACGCTCAATGACTGAGCCACCCAGGCGCCCTCTTGTTCTTTTTTTTGAGGTTGATTTTTTCCATCTTGTCATTTTTGGACCTTTTTTTTTTTTAAGAAACTCAATCTCCTAACCCAACCACAAGGGAACCCTTGTAAAATAGTAAATTTGATTCTAGTAAGATAGGCTCATAAAACTAGCTTTAAAATAACTAAATGTTTAAAAAAACCCAAGCCCCAAAACACCCCAAATGTTTATGTATTTAACAACTTGAGGTATGAAGACTCTCAGTTGGGTTTTTTTTACCTGTGTACACAACATTTTGCAGATGATAGGCCATTTTTGCTAATCAGTAGCAGAGTGAGCCAAATTCAGTTTATGTCATTACTAGTTTTGTCAATAAAGTATCATAAAACAGCCTGATTTTTCTAATCCCATGTGGAGGCACTGAGTGAGCACTCAGAAAAATATTTTGACTTGCTCACAGAGAAATTTCATATGCATTTCATGGGACACAAATGAGAAACCCCAAAGAGTCTTCTTGCTTGCACTTTTCAGCTCAGTCACCACATCCAGAATAAATAAGTGGCATAGGACCCAACAGCTTCAATTTAGAATGAATCAACTCCTACTTGGGTCACAAAAATCCTCATGATGACAAGTGGCACACTATCCAAGAATTAAGTCACAATGAAAGGAAAACTTGATCAGCAAAATGTTGGGCAGGCACTAGGATAAGCTATCCAAGGTCTAATAGGATGAAATGGCATTAACTCTGGCCTAATTTTTCCCACCATCAAACAAATCTCCCATCATTATAGATTTTAATGCCTCAGTAATGAGTTAAGAAGATTTCATTATGAAACCATAGTATTCTTCCTTTAGAGTCCCTGGTTTCAGGATGGTAACATTAAAAACAGAAAACACGACAATGATAATCATAATTGTAACTAACACTGAACACTTAGTACTGCTAAGCAGGATACCATGCACTTCACATGCATCATTTAATCTTCTCATTAACCTTGTAAAGGGTTATTTTTCTCAAGTCACAGGAAAGGAAATGGAGGCTCACATACCAGACGTGCTCTGCACACTATCCCTGAGCCTGTGCCTGCTTTAGGGCCGTCAAACCGTGGCCCTCTGTTTCCACAACTTGAGCTCTTAACTGCCTCTTGTAAGTGACAAAGTTTAACTTTGCTAGGAAATTAAGCAAGTGCATTAAAATAGCAACCCACAAAACCTGTAACACACTGCTGGGTCCTAAGTAATAATGTATTGTGAGGAACAATTTATACCCAAGGCAACCTAACACCAAGACAATGGTGTACAATAGTGTCAGTGAGCAGATGGTTATTACTGATGGCAATGCTTCTGTGACACACATTTGATTTGGGTTTTCTTTCCCATATAAATGAATCATCATAAAGACTTTGGTGTCCTATAGACAGCATAAATGATGTCATTTTTTTTTTTTT
>NW_027887730.1:0-243 GCF_054177405.1 Leptonychotes weddellii | reverse complement strand
AGTCAAGTGGTCACTGTGGTTAAAAACATCTGATATTTTATTCACAAAATTTTGAAAAGAAAAATGCTAAATCTACATCCCAAATAACTTTAGAAAAGAGATGTTGCAAACATCAGGAAGCTTCAAAAAATATTTGTATCAATAATGTTTATAACTATGATTAAGAAATTGTAGATTCTGGGCGCCTGGGTGGCTCAGTTGGTTAAGCGACTGCCTTCCGCTCAGGTCATGATCCTGGAGTCC
>NW_027887729.1:0-243 GCF_054177405.1 Leptonychotes weddellii | reverse complement strand
CTCAACTCTTCTCCATTGCATCCTGAGACATAGATATCTGTACCGCACAACATGTTTGCACTTTGGAGATGGAATCCCACAACGGTGAACTTATTCTTCATTTCAGCATGATGTAAACATCTCAGAAGGCTATGGCAGGAAGCACCCACAAGAGACTTTTCATCTTTGTACATGCCTGAAATGAACTGGTGGATATTCAAGTGTATTAATCAGAGAGACCCAGGTCAGCTACATTACAGACAT
>NW_027887728.1:0-243 GCF_054177405.1 Leptonychotes weddellii | reverse complement strand
CCTAAGCACTATGGCCTAAGCATTTCAGGCAGGAAAAAAAATACGTATTCAAGATTCCGATAAGATAACAAGTAGAATTAACCAAGACAATAAATCATGCCATCCAGGATGTAACTATTTATAATAAAAGCTTAGTTTACCATTAAAATATATATATATATATCTTCTTTATTCAGCCATAAAAAATATATATATATATCTTCTTTATTCAAGCATAAAAAAGAATGAAATCTTGCAATTTCC
>NW_027887727.1:0-243 GCF_054177405.1 Leptonychotes weddellii | reverse complement strand
GGGTTCTGACTCAGTGACCTCATGACTGTTCCAAGTTCCTTTGCTGTGATGGTGCCATCGCCATCTTTGTCAAATGGGGAGAAAGCCTCCTTGAACTCTGCAATCTGTTCTTAGGTCAGCTGATCAGCCCTGGTGCGAGCGAAGGGAAGAGGAGCAGAGGGAGCGAGGGCGGCTGCACCAGCGCGGGGGCTGTGCGGGCTGGGCGCCTCCACGGCTGCTGCTCTGAGGTTTTATTTTTCACTT
>NW_027887726.1:0-243 GCF_054177405.1 Leptonychotes weddellii | reverse complement strand
CAATCAAAGTTCACTATTGACTCATGCCATGCTTAAATAGAAACACAACCTCACACTTTTAACCTATCCTTTTTTCTAAACCATGTCTTCTTCATCCTGTATTTTATGGAGTTGGGATTTTGGACTCATTTTTGCCCATATTTAATTTTATCTCCTTAGAGCCAACCCAATATTTTCACTTGCCAAGAAGTTGTTGAATTATGATTATTATTCAGCACATTATTGGCTATTCCTCTGAACTTC
>NW_027887725.1:0-243 GCF_054177405.1 Leptonychotes weddellii | reverse complement strand
TCAGTTTGTTTCCTATGATTAAGAGTCCCTTATGGTTTGTCTCCGACTGTGATTTCATCTTCTTTTATTTTTCCTTCCCTTCCCCTATGCTCCTCTGTTTTGTTTCTTAAATTCCACATGAGTGAGATCATATGATAACTGTCTTTCTCTGATTGACTTATTTCACTTAGCATAATACCCTCTAGTTCCATCCACATCATTGCAAATGGCAAGATTTCATTTTTGATAGGTGAATAGTATTCC
>NW_027887724.1:0-243 GCF_054177405.1 Leptonychotes weddellii | reverse complement strand
GCCAGCTCCCGATGGTCCCCCTGCAGCTTCCTCACTGCTCTCAGCCTTCGCCCAACCGAAGCGAGTCAGCGCCTGGCTCAGGGTCAGGCTTTGGCTTAACGGAACGTCGTGGCTCGTTTGCTCTTCTAGGCCGACCCCTCAGACCTTCGGCGCGTCCGCAGTGAGGCTGTTCTGCTCTCTTATCGTTCGCGTGTTCACCGCAAGGCACTTTGAATTTCCTCCAACAACGTTTCCTTTGCATTC
>NW_027887723.1:0-243 GCF_054177405.1 Leptonychotes weddellii | reverse complement strand
GATTCAGATATGTTGTATTTACTTAAAGCTTTTCTTCCAATCGTTTAAAAGGAAAGATTTGGTTTTTCAGTTTAACAGCGCATGTACTTGAGTCACCAAAACACCTTTTGTGCCCATTGCTTTTTTTTTTTTTTAAAGATTTATTTATTTATTTGAGAGAGCGAGAATGAGAGAGAGAGAGTACATGAGAGGGGGGAGGGTTAGAGGGAGAAGCAGGCTCCTTGCTGAGCAGGGAGCCCGATG
>NW_027887722.1:0-243 GCF_054177405.1 Leptonychotes weddellii | reverse complement strand
ACTACATCTTCTTTATCCATTCATCTGTCGATGGACATCCTGGCTCTTTCCATAGTTTGACTATTGTGGACATTGGTGCTATAAACATTGGGGTGCACATACCCCTTCGGATCACTACATTTGTATCTTTGGGGTAAATATCCAGTAGTGCAGTTGCTGGGTCGTAGGGTAGCTCTATTTTCAACTTTTTTTTTTTTTTTAAGATTTTGTTTATTTATTTGAGAGAGAGAATGAGATAGAGAG
>NW_027887721.1:0-243 GCF_054177405.1 Leptonychotes weddellii | reverse complement strand
TATATATCCAGAGCTTTAAGCTGGGTTAATGAATAAGAAGGGCAAAAAAAAAAATCCCTAAGAAGTTTTACTATTTGACATCTAGACCCTAAGAGAGTTTATCCAGGCTTAATATAAGACTTTAGGTTTGGGGCGCCTGGGTGGCTCAGTCATTAAGCGTCTGCCTTCGGCTCAGGTCATGATCCCTGGGTCCTGGGATTGAGCCCTGCATCAGGCTCCCTGCTCGGCAGGAGCCCAGCTTCT
>NW_027887720.1:0-1621 GCF_054177405.1 Leptonychotes weddellii | reverse complement strand
CTGTGCAAAAGCTTTTTATCTTGATGAAGTCCCACTAGTTCATTTTTGCCCTTGCTTCCCTTGCCTTTGGCAATGTTTCTAGGAAGAAGTTGCTGCAGCTGAGGTCGAAGAAGTTGCTGCCTGTGTTCTACTTTAGGATTTTGATGGACTCCTGTCTCACATTTAGGTTTTTCAACCATTTTAGTCTATCTTTGTGTGTGTTCTTTTATAGATCATAATGCTTTGAGACTTATTCATGTTGTTGCATGTTATCCATAGTTTATTTCTTTTTATTACTCAATGAGCTTCCATTGTATGAATTTACATATGTTTATTCTGCAGTTGATGGACAATTTAGGTTGTTTCAAGTTTTTGATGCCTGTGAATAAAGCCACCATAATTATGATCATACAGGTTTTTATGTGAAAATATGTTTTCATTTGACTTGGGTTAACACATCTTTTGGGGATTGCTGAATCAAATGGCTTTTAACTTCGTAAGAAATCTACAAACTGGATCGAGGAGAAAAAGATGGCAGAGGAGTAGGGGACCCTATTCCAACTGGTCCCTGGAATTGAGTTGGATATCTACCAGACCACTCTGAACACCTACAAAATCAGCCTGAGATGTAAGAAGATATATCTGGATCTCTACAAACAGAATACTCCAGGCGGTTGGTTTTGAGGTATGAAGCAGGGAGCCGTGATTCTGTGGGCAGATATCAGAAGATAAGTGGAAGGGGGAGGGAGCCAAGGGGATCCTACACCACTGGTGAGAAATAGCCTCCTATGCTGGGGACAGGGCACAGACTCGCAGACCAGTAATGGTGGGGAAAGGACTTTAGGGCAGCCCCCCTGGAATGAAACCTGGAGCGGTGGGGCCCTGCGTGCGAACTGGGGACAGCTGGCAGTTTTAGAAGCACAAAGGACAGAGATGTGCCCTGGGCCCCGACCTGGAGGTGAGGACTGGGAACCCTGCTGAGGGGCACAACCCAGGACGCTGCAGTTTATAGCAGCACAGACAGAGACGGAGATGGTGTGGCCCGGAGAGCTCACTGAAGAACAGACTGCGATCTCCCTGCTCTGAGGCAGAGGGTTGGAAATGATCTCTTCTGCTCTGAACCTCGGAAGAGATGCAGAAAGCCACCAGGGAAAGCCACCAGAGAACAAAAGCCCCCCAAAAACGGTTTTCACTGAGCCCATCCCCCCCACACAGGGGGCAGGGCAACTCTGCCTAAACAGGGTTGCCCGAGTAACAGTGTGGCAGCCCCCTCCCCAGAAGACAGGCTGGGAGAACAAAAGGCCAACAACCCTGAGGTCCCTATAAACAGGTGCATCTTGCTTGGGTTCTGGTCAATAATTTGGACTCTGTACATTCCCTCAACCACCCCTCAACAAAATGACTAGGAGGAGGAACCCCCCAAATAGGAAAGACTTAGAGACTGTGACTTCTGCCACAGATTTACAAATGGATACAGAAATAACCAAGATGTCGGAAATGGAATTCAGGGTAGCAGTTGTGAAGACAATAGCTAGAATGGAGAAATCAATTAAGGGCAACATAGAGTCTCTAAAGGCAGAAATGAAAGCTGAACTGGCAGAACTTAAAAATGGTATCAATAAGATCCAATCTAATCTAGATA
>NW_027887719.1:0-243 GCF_054177405.1 Leptonychotes weddellii | reverse complement strand
GTACCAAGAGAAATTAATAATAGTGAATACTGTCAAAACTATCTTTATATTTATATTTACAGAATTGATTCAATGCCAATTATAATTGTTAATGGGATTAATTTTTAATTAGAAAATCCAGGACACAGTTTATTTACAACAGTGCTTCTCAACCAGGGACTATTTTACCACCACAACCCCCACCTCTCCCAGAGAATACGTCATAATGTCTGGAGACATGTTTTAGTGTCACAACCATGGAGG
>NW_027887718.1:0-243 GCF_054177405.1 Leptonychotes weddellii | reverse complement strand
CAGAGTGGCTGCACCAGCTTGCATTCCCACCAGCAGTGTAAGAAGGTTCCCCTTTCTCCTCATCCTCGCCAACATCTGTCATTTCCTGACTTGTTAATTTTAGCCATTTTGACTGGTGTGAGGTAGTATCTCATTGAGGTTTTGATTTGGATTTAGGAATGGGTAAATTCTTAAGATTGCCAATTCTACTTTTTTTTTTCCCTTTAAAAAACTTGGATAATTAATATATTCACAGGGATCAGA
>NW_027887717.1:0-243 GCF_054177405.1 Leptonychotes weddellii | reverse complement strand
AGGAGTGGCAGCTGCTTGACTGTGAGCAGAGAACCTTGTATTGGGATGTGATGTTGGAGAACTTTAGAAACCTCATCTCAGTGGGTAAGGACAGTGGGTGGTAACTCATCAGGGGAACTAAGAATATACTCCTAGCGCCCTGCCTTTAGGACTTGTTGGAAGCTGTGGACATTCTGAAGCATTCCTGAGTTTGGCCCTGAATGTTAGTGGTCACAGATTCTTAATCCCCTTTGAGATGACGCA
>NW_027887716.1:0-243 GCF_054177405.1 Leptonychotes weddellii | reverse complement strand
TTTTTTTTTTTTAAAGATTTTATTTATTTATTTGAGAGAGAGAATGAGAGAGAGAGAGCACATGAGAGGGGGGAGGATCAGAGGGAGAAGCAGACCCCCTGCTAAGCAAGGAGCCCGATATGGGACTCGATCCCGGGACTCCAGGATCATGACCTGAGCCGAAGGCAGTCGCTTAACCAACTGAGCCACCCAGGCGCCCGTGTCTCTTCATTTTCTAAAGAGTGGAAGCATAAAATAAGACAA
>NW_027887715.1:0-243 GCF_054177405.1 Leptonychotes weddellii | reverse complement strand
CAGCCACAAAAAAGAATGAAATCTTGCCATTTGGAACAACATGCATGGATCTAGAAGGTATAATCCTAAGTGAAATAAGTCAGTCAGAGAAAGACAAATACATTATGATTTCACTCATATGTGGAATTTAAAAAACAAAACAAACAAAGGAAAAAAGAGATAAACCAAAAAACAGACTCTTAACTATAGAGAAGAAACTGATGGGGAGGAGGACAGGTGAAATAGGTGAGGGGTATTAAGAGT
>NW_027887714.1:0-243 GCF_054177405.1 Leptonychotes weddellii | reverse complement strand
CACCAGCACTACCATATCACAGGTAGAAGAGCTGAACTCATTTCTTTACCCAATACCTATGCTTCCTCTTGTAATTCCCACCCAATCCACTCAACTGAGAAACAAGAGACATCTACAAATCTCTCTCTTGTACTACGCTGTATCTGGACATCCATTTCTAATTGATTCTGTTGTTGCATCCCACCTCCACCTTATTTCAGGCAATGATCATTTCTTACTTGGATTACTGACATGGCCACCTAA
>NW_027887713.1:0-243 GCF_054177405.1 Leptonychotes weddellii | reverse complement strand
GCTCTTCTGTCTATCTCTCTGTCAAATAAATAAATACAATCTTTAAAAAAAAAATTCCTCATATCAGTGAGGAATTTTGACCCTATCTTATACCTCATCCAAACTTTAAAAAACACAAGATTAAAAAAAAAGAAGGCTTGAGATTCTTGGCACTCATCTTATCTATGATGGAATACAACGAGAACCCAGCCAGCAGGTAATGAGCTTGCCAGCAAAGTATAAATTGGGAAGTAGAATTTAATT
>NW_027887712.1:0-243 GCF_054177405.1 Leptonychotes weddellii | reverse complement strand
ATCAACAAAGCAAAGAAAGAAAACCCACGACATGTTCGCACGCACCCCACGTACACCATACGCACCCTCCGGGTGCCTTAGTTTACTGGACACCAGGCCTCTGACTCACTCCCCCCACCTGGCAGATGGAGACTCCGAGGCCCAGAGAGAAGCAATCACCCCAGAGCACACACAGTGTGCACGCAGCCGAGCCAGGACCAAAAGCCAGGTCCATGCAAAGTGGCCTTTGTGTTCTCCCTGCCC
>NW_027887711.1:0-243 GCF_054177405.1 Leptonychotes weddellii | reverse complement strand
GAAGTACCCTTATGGACAAAACAGGAGTCAAAGAAGAACCTTCAAAGGCTAGGGTATTTGAGCTCAATAATAGTGCCACTGATAATGATCCTACAACAAATGTCTCCTTCCAGCCTGAGCATTCCACTTTGTGTGACAAGTTGAATAATCTCACTATGATCTATGTCAGTCCACCACCTTGTATGTGTGGCTTTTAAGTTTTCACACTCAAGGGAAAAATGTAAGTTGATTCTCATGACCCAG
>NW_027887710.1:0-243 GCF_054177405.1 Leptonychotes weddellii | reverse complement strand
TATTTACCCAAAGAATACAAAAATACTAATTTAAAGCGATACATGCACCCTGGTTTGTAATAGCCAAATATGGAAGCAGCCCAAGTGTCCATCGATTGATGAATAGATAAGGAAGATGTGATAACACACACACACACACACACACACACACACACACACATTGGAATATTATTCAGCCACAAAAAAGAATGAAATTTTGCCATTTGCAACAACATGGATGGAGCCGGAGAGTTTTTTTTTTTT
>NW_027887709.1:0-1621 GCF_054177405.1 Leptonychotes weddellii | reverse complement strand
CGAAGGCAGTCGCTTAACCAACTGAGCCACCCAGGCGCCCTACCTTTTTTTTTTTTATAATAGCCATCCTAACAGTTGTGAGGTAATGTCTCATCATGGTTTTGATTTGCATTTTCCTGATAATAAGTGATGTTGAGCATCATTTGATATATCTGCTGGTCATTTGTAGGTCTTCTGTTTAGAAATGCCTATTCAGGTCCTTTGCCCATTTTTGAATTGGGTTGGTTGTGTTCTACCTGTTGAATTGGTTGCATTCTTTATAAATTTTGGATATTCACCCCTTATCTCATACATGGTTTGCCAATATTTTCTCCCATTCCATAGGGTGTCTCTGCACTCTGGTGACGTTTTCCTTTGCTGTGCAGAAGCTTTTTAGTTTCGTGCTGTCCCATTTGTCTATTTTTTGCTTTCATTGCCTGCTTTCTGGGTCGTATCTAAAAATTCATTGCCTAGACCAGTGTCAGTGGACCTTTTCCTTATGTTTTTTTCTAATAGTTATATGGTTTAGGTCTTATATTTAAATCTTTTTTTTATTATGTTAATCACCATACATTACATCATTAGTTTTTGATGTAGTGTTCCATGATTCATTATTTGCATATAACACCCAGTGCTCCCTGCAGAACATGCCCTCTTTAATACCCATCACCAGGCTAACCCATCCTCCCAGCCCCCTCCCCTCTAGAACCCTCAGTTTGTTTTTCAGAGTCCATCGTCTCTCATGGTTCATCTCCTCCTCCGATTTCCCCTCCTTCATTCTTCCCCTCCTGCTGTCTTTTTTTTTTTTAACATATAATGTATTATTTGTTTCAGAGGTACAGATCTGTGATTCAGCAGTCTTGCACAATTCATAGCGCTCACCATAGCACATACCCTACCCAATGTCTATCACCCAGACACCCCATCCCTCCCACCCCCCCTCCAGCAACCCTCAGTTTGTTTCCTGAGGTAAAGAACTCCTCATATGATCATATGATACATGTCTTTCATATGATACATGTCTTTCTCTGATTGACTTATTACGCTCAGCATAACACTCTCCAGTTCTCTCCACGTCGTTGCAAATGGCAAGATTTCAATCCTTTTGATGGCTGCATAATATTCCATTGTATGTATAGATATACCACATCTTCTTTATCCATTCATCTGTCGATGGACATCTTGGCTCTTTCCACAGTTTGGCTATTGTGGACATTGCTGCTATAAACATCAGGGTGCACGTACCCCTTCGGATCCCTACATTTGTATCTTTGGGGTAAATACCCAGTAGTGCAGTTGCTGGGTCGTAGGGTAGCTCTATTTTCAACTTTTTGAGGAACCTCCATACTGTTTTCCAGAGTGGCTGCACCAGCTTGCATTCCCACCAACAGTGTAGGACGGTTCCCCTTTCTCTACATTCCCGCCAACATCTGTCGTTTCCTGATTTGTTAATTTTAGCCATTCTGACTGGTGTGAGGTGGTATCTCATTGAGGTTTTGATTTGGATTTCCCTGATGCCGAGCGATGTTGAGCACTTTTTCATGTGTCTTTTGGCCATTTGGATGTCTTCTTTGGAAAAATGTCTGTTCATGTCTTCTGCCCATTTCTTGATTGGATCATTTGTTCTTTGGGTGTTGAGTTT
>NW_027887708.1:0-243 GCF_054177405.1 Leptonychotes weddellii | reverse complement strand
CTTTGCGTGAATCCTCACAATAGTCCTGTGAGGGAGGTGCTGTCCCCACGTTCCAAGGAACTCGGGAATGACTCCGTGATGATGAGTCTTGCTCAGGAAAGGGCAGCTGTATCCCTTCTGTGTGCAGCCACGGTGTCTGTGGAGTCCCCAGCTGGGGTCAGAGCCCCGGCCAGCGTCCGGAATCCGGGCCACCGTGTCTCCCCCCAGGCGTCTAGGGCAGGGGTCCAAGCTGCTGGGAGGCTG
>NW_027887707.1:0-243 GCF_054177405.1 Leptonychotes weddellii | reverse complement strand
TTGCTAACACTTCCTATTCTGTTTTTTTGTTTTGTTTTGTTTTGTTTAATTAAAGCTGTCCTAGTTGTGTGAAATGTCCTAGTGGGTGTGAAATGATACCTCATTGTGGTTTCGATTTACGTTTCCCTAATGACTAATGATTGTTGAGCATCTTTTTATGTTTGTTGGCCATTTGTGTATCTTCTTCTTTTTTTTTTTTTTTTAATTTTTTTTTTTTAAGATTTTATTTATTTGCGAGAGAGA
>NW_027887706.1:0-243 GCF_054177405.1 Leptonychotes weddellii | reverse complement strand
GCACCTAACTCTGGCTCAGGTAACGATCCTATGGGATAGGGCCACAAGCTGGGCTCCGTGCTCAGTGGGGACTGTACTTCTCCCTCTCCCTCTGCTACTCCCCCTGCTTGTATGCTCGCTCTCTGTCAAATAAATAAAATCTTTAAGGAAAAAAATTTAAGTATAAAATTACCACACGATCAAACTTTTTTTTTTTTTTTATAAAGATTTACTTATTTGAGAGAGAGTGAGTGAGAGTGAGTG
>NW_027887705.1:0-243 GCF_054177405.1 Leptonychotes weddellii | reverse complement strand
CAGGATTGAACTCTGACCTGAGAAAACCACTTATGTGGTCGCTGCTGGTAAATGTGTCTCTATGGCCTACCTTCCTGTACGATCTCTAACAGGACTGTTGTCTACGCTCATTTTTTAAAAGTGTATGTTTTACATATCTCTCAGAAAAGATCCCTATTCAGATATTATGTGTCATATACTGTGCTAAGCACTAAGAAAAATATTTAAGTAGCCTACAGTCTAGCTTTCAAACAAATATGTATA
>NW_027887704.1:0-243 GCF_054177405.1 Leptonychotes weddellii | reverse complement strand
AATTTCCTTCCTTTTTTTTTTTAGATTTTATTTATTTATTTATTTGAGAGAGAGCAAGCACATGAGAGGGGGGAGGGTCAGAGGGAGAAGCAGACTCCCCGCCGAGCAGGGAGCCTGATGCGGGACTCGATCCAGGGACTCCAGGATCAGGACCTGAGCCGAAGGCAGTCGCTTAACCAACTGAGCCACCCAGGCGCCCGACAGTACTGACATGTTAACAATATTAAGTCTTCCAGTCCGTGA
>NW_027887703.1:0-243 GCF_054177405.1 Leptonychotes weddellii | reverse complement strand
CCAATTAACGAATGAAGAAATTCAGCTCGAGGATGTTCAGTAACGTGTTTAGGATCACAGTGCAAAACAGGGCAGACTCCTGTCTGGAGGGTTGTAATAACTTTACGAATTTGATAAAAAGGTTTATTACTCACAGGTTCTGGAAAGCACGCACCACACCTGGAGCCACAAGCGAGGTTGTGGGAAGAGAAAGAGAGAGTGCCCAGGCCTGGGATTCTGCTTTTATTGGGCTCCAAGATAGGG
>NW_027887702.1:0-243 GCF_054177405.1 Leptonychotes weddellii | reverse complement strand
CAGTTCCCTCGGTGACCCTCGACTCCCTTCCTGACAACGGACTCCCTTGGTGACCTCCTGTGGTGACGCCTCTCCCAGAGCCGCCCGGCCGGTCCTTGCCCTGAACTTCTGCACATGCTTCTGCTCTGTGTGCCCAGCTGCATCTGTGCTGTGGGCCTGCTTTCCACTTAGCTCCCCAAACTCAGTTTGGGGGCACCTCAATCCTGGCACAGGGGAGGGGTGACCCTCTTCTGCATTCCCACT
>NW_027887701.1:0-243 GCF_054177405.1 Leptonychotes weddellii | reverse complement strand
TTTCATTTACTATGCCATCACTCGGCACAAAGAAAGCCAGAACGTGGGATAGAAAGTATCTCTCCTCAGGCTTCAGGGATTCCTGGTGCTGAATGTCCTTGGAAAGATCCACCTCTTCAGCTGTCCAAAAGGAAGCCTCAGCTTTCTCATACATCTGCCAAATATCAAGGTACTCGACAGGGAAGATGACAAAGCGACAAGGGTTTTCTCTCAGTAGTGGCTCATCCTCCACGCGGGGGCCAA
>NW_027887700.1:0-243 GCF_054177405.1 Leptonychotes weddellii | reverse complement strand
CTCTGTCCCTCCCCCTTGAGTGTGCATGCTCTTTCTCTCTCTCTAAAAAAAAAAAAACCTATGATAATGTATCAAATATTTAAAACTACCTTAGGGAAAACCTTCAGAAACATGGAGAGGGGCCTCTTTGTTAATCTTTTGATGTAGAGGTGTAGACTGAGAGTTTCTGGTTCTATACAATCAGTATTATATAATAATCCTTAGAAACAAAGCAAGGCTCTGCACAGCAGACTGCAAAATAAA
>NW_027887699.1:0-243 GCF_054177405.1 Leptonychotes weddellii | reverse complement strand
TCTTTCTTTCTTCTTTCCTTCCTTCCTTCCTTCTTTCTTTCTTCCTTTCTTTCTTTCAGAAGGAGAGAGGGCAGGTAGGGGCAGAGGGAGAGAGAGAATCCTAAGAACCCTAACTCGGGGCTCAATCTCACAACCTTGAGATCATGACCTGAGCCCAAATCAAGAGTCAGATGCTTAACTGACTGAGCCACACAGGTGGCCCACCTTTCTCTTTTCTTTTCTTTTCTTTCTTTCTTTCTTTCT
>NW_027887698.1:0-1622 GCF_054177405.1 Leptonychotes weddellii | reverse complement strand
AGTCAAGCAGAGAAAGTCAATTATCATATGGTTTCACTTATTTGTGGAACATAAGGAATAGCATGGAGGACATTAGGAGAAGGAAGGGAAAAATGAAGGTGGCAAAATCAGAGGGAGAGACTATGGGCTCTGAGAAATAAATTGAGGGTTTTAGAGGGGAGGGGGCCGGGGGATGTGCTAGCTCAGTGATGGGTATTAAGGAGGGCATGTACTGCATGAAGCACTGGGTGTTATATGAAAACCATGAATCATGGATCACTACATCAAAAACTAGTGATGTATTGTATGGTGACTAACATAACATAATAAAATAAAATTTTAAAAAAGTTGAGCATAATAATAAAACCTACTTCATATGGTATTTGCATAGGAAGGGTGTTTTAATTCCTTCTTCACTGGCATTAAATGAGGTAACAGATGTAAAAACTGAACAACTTGAAAAATCAATGACTTTTCTTGGTACCACCAGATAACTACAATCACAGGGCAAACCATCATACTGAAATGTGGAGAGACAGAAGAAAACAAAGAGCCACAGTTGAGATCTGCTTACCTGGAACAGAAGCCACTGTAGCCATAAACTGGTAGGAACATTGGAAGGATAATTTTGATTTATTTTATTTTATTAATTCCTGTGTAGTTAACATATAGTGTTATATTAGTTTCAGGTGTACAGTTTAGTGATTCAACACTTACATACAACACCCAGTGAGCATCGCAAGTGTGCTCCTTTTTTTTTCTTTTTAAAGATTTTATTTATTTATTTGACAGAGAGAGAGAGAGAGACACCAAGAGGGAGGGAACACAAGCAAGAGGAGTGGGAGAGGGAGAAGCAGGCTTCTTGCAGAGCAGGAAGCCCAACATGGGACTCGACCCCAGGACCCTGGGATCATGAGCTGAGCCGAAGGCAGACACTTAACGACTGAGCCACCCAGGCGCCCACAAGTGTGCTCTTCAATCCCCATCACCTATTTCACCCATTCCCCTGCCCACCTCCCCTCTGCTTCCTATCAGTTTGTTCTCTTGGTTTTCCTTTTTTTTTTTTTTGTCTCCCTCCCTCCTATGGTTGTTTGTTTTGCTTCTTAAATTCCACATGTGAGTGAAATCATATGGTATTTGTCTTTCTCTGACTGACTTATTTCACTTAGCATAATACTCTCTAGTTCCATCCATGGCATTGCAAATAGCAAGATTTCATTCTTTTTTTATGACTGAGTAATATTCCATTTTGTGTGTGTGTGTGTCTGTGTGTGTGTGTGTGTGTATCACATCTTCTTATTTATTTATTTATTTATTTATTTTTTATTCTTATGTTAATCCCCATACATTACATCATTAGTTCTAGATGAAGTGTTCCATGATTCATTGTTCGTGCACAACACCCAATGCTCCATGCAGAACGTGCCCTCCACAATACCCACCACCAGGCCAACCCATCCTACCACCCCCCTCCCCCCCAGAACCCTCAGTTTGTTTTTCAGAGTCCATCGTCTCTCATGGTTCGTCCACCCCTCCGATTTCCCCCGCTTCATTCCTCCCCTCTCGCTACCTTCTTCTTCTTCTTTTTTTTCTTAACATATCTTGCATTATTTGTCTCAGAGGTACAGATCTGAGATTCAACA
>NW_027887697.1:0-243 GCF_054177405.1 Leptonychotes weddellii | reverse complement strand
GACCGTTTTCAGAAAAATCTTAAGTGTACAATAGTTGTCTAAAGCTGGAGTAGCTTAAATACTAGGTCTCAGAAGTCTGAAAAATAGCAAAGAAGACTGGGTTTGGAAAGCAAGGTCTGAAGTTGCTTGTCATATTCTGAAGCTATGAAGAATAAAATGTTTCCACTTTGGATTACAAAACCCCATTTATGATTTTAAATATTACACTTGAAATAAAATGATTAAACTAAATTTTGGTCCAGT
>NW_027887696.1:0-243 GCF_054177405.1 Leptonychotes weddellii | reverse complement strand
AAGCTAAAGTCAGTGTTATGCTTAGGTGAAACACTAGAAGACTCTCCATTTACATACAAAGATCCCAGTTATCACCACAGTTATTTAACATTTTGAATGTTGGAGGCATTTCATAACACAAGCCAACACCAAAAATAATAATTATTATAAATAATTAAAAAGAAGAAGTGAAACAATCATTATATGCAAATGATATCATTTTCTATCTGCAAAAGTCAAGAGAATGAGCCTTAAAAGAGCACA
>NW_027887695.1:0-243 GCF_054177405.1 Leptonychotes weddellii | reverse complement strand
TTTGCATATAACACCCAGTGCTCCGTGCAGTACATGCCCTCTTTAATACCCATCACCAGGCTAACCTATCCCCCCACCCCCCTCCCCTCTAGAACCCTCAGTTTGTTCCTCAGATTCCACAGTCTCTTATGGTTCGTCTCCCCTGCCAATTTCCCTGCCCCTTCATTTTTCCCTTCCTACTATCTTCTTTTTTTTTTTTTAACATATAATGTATTATTTGTTTCAGGGGTACAGGTCTGTGAT
>NW_027887694.1:0-243 GCF_054177405.1 Leptonychotes weddellii | reverse complement strand
ACTCTCCAGTTGATGGACATTTGGCTTGTTTCCAGTCTTTCTCTGTCGCAGACAATGCTTCAGTTAACATGCTCCTACCTATCTCGTATTGCTTACATGAGTCCACTGCTGTGTTCCTCCTGCTGTAGAACCAGACAAAAGGCAAAGGTTAAACCTGTAGTCCATTGAGCCTTTTGACTTGTTCCGTTTCCTACTCCAGGGGCTCCTATGGTCCCGGCCATATGGCCACACTGACAAAGATGA
>NW_027887693.1:0-243 GCF_054177405.1 Leptonychotes weddellii | reverse complement strand
ACTCAGTGCTCACCATGATAAGTGTACCATTAATCCCCCCACCCACTTCCCCTCTGGTAACCATCAATTTGTTCTCTGTAAAAAAAAGTTTATTTTAGGGGCGCCTGGGTGGCTCAGTCATTAAGCATCTGCCTTCGGCTCAGGTCATGATCCTGGGGTCCTGGGATCAAGCCCCGCATCGGGTTCCCTGCTCAGCGGGAGTCTGCTTCTCCCTCTCCCACTCCCTCTGCTTGTGTTCCCTCT
>NW_027887692.1:0-243 GCF_054177405.1 Leptonychotes weddellii | reverse complement strand
AAATGTTTTTGTTTTGTTTTGTTTTGTTTTCAGTATCTTTTTTTAAATTTTTTATTGTTATGTTAATCACCATACATTACATCATTAGTTTTTGATGTAGTGTTCCATGATTCATTGTTTGTGCATAACACCCAGTGCTCCATGCAGAATGTGCCCTCTTTACCAAAAATCTGTTTTTAATATGTTCTCTCCACAACATGATTTTCTTTTGAAAATCAATTATTCTTTCATTCACTGTTAAAA
>NW_027887691.1:0-243 GCF_054177405.1 Leptonychotes weddellii | reverse complement strand
TGTTTTTACAGGAACGGATTAAAGAGACAGAACAATGGCAGCCATTTGCAGGACTGTCATCACCTGGGACTGAGCACTTCCTGAGAGCTAGCTGCTATGTTTTGCTTGGGGGAAAAGCAGAGAAAATCTTGTTTTCATGGCTACAAAGTTCAATATGTGTGAATCTGTCCATATCTCAGCATTTTCAATGCTGTCACTCAAGCAAAGGCAGAATCTCATGTAGATGTTGATAACTTTCTAAAT
>NW_027887690.1:0-243 GCF_054177405.1 Leptonychotes weddellii | reverse complement strand
GACCGGGTAAGATCCCAGGCAGGAGCACTTCTCCCACACGGTGCGGAGGAGGAGGCCAGGGGACAGTCCCCAGCTGCAGCAGGGAGGAGGGCAGGACCAAGGAGGGGGCTCCCAGCCTCCATCCACAGGGGCAGGCGGTCCCACCCCGGGCCTGGAGGGGAGACAGGGAAGTGGCATCTGCTGAGCCCAGTGGGGGGCTGTCCCACTGCAAAGTGCCCCCCTCTGCCACCCGGGCCTCCATGG
>NW_027887689.1:0-243 GCF_054177405.1 Leptonychotes weddellii | reverse complement strand
GAGACTTTTCTAATTTTTTGAGAGAGGCTAGTATTGCTATGTACTTCCCTCTTAGGACCACCTTTGCTGAATCTGAAAGGTTCTGAACTGGTGTTTTCATTTTCATTTGTTTCCATGAATTTTTTTTAAATTCTTCTTTAATTTCCTGGTTGACCCACTCATTCTTTAGTAGGATGATTTTTTTTTTAGCTTTTTTTTTAATATTTATTATGTTATGTTAGTCACCATACAATACATCATTAG
>NW_027887688.1:0-243 GCF_054177405.1 Leptonychotes weddellii | reverse complement strand
CTCCTAGCTCTGTGTGCATACCGTGGGGTGGGCGTCCCCTAGCTCTGTGTGCATACCGTGTGGCGGGCGTCCCCTAAGTCTGTGTGTGCATACTGTGGGGCAGGCATCTCGTAGCTCTGTGTGCATACCGTGTGGCGGGCGTCCCCTAGTTCTGTGTGCATACTGTGGGGCAGGCGTCCCCTAGCTCTGTGTGCATACCATGGGGCGGGCGTCCCCTAGCTCTGCGTGTTCATACCGTGAGGC
>NW_027887687.1:0-1622 GCF_054177405.1 Leptonychotes weddellii | reverse complement strand
TTTTTTTTTTTAAGATTTTATTTATTTATGAGAGAGAAAGAGAACAGGAGAATGGGGGAGGAATAGAGGGAGAGGGACAAGCAGACTCCATGCAGAGCAAGGAGCCAGATGTGGGGCTTGATCTTATGACCCTGAGATCATGACCTAAGCCAAGACCAAGAGTCCGTGGCTTAAGAATCTGAGCCACCGAGGCATCCCAAAATGGCTTATATCTTAATAGCTGAAAATCTCATTAGTTATTAGACAAACTCAAATTAAAAACAAAATGAGGCATCACTAAAAACAAACCAAATGACTAAAAATTTTGACAAGTGTTAGTGTGAGTATGAAGCAACTGGAATCTCATATGCTGCTGGTGTCAGTATATATTAATACAATCACTATGGAAACCTTTGTGGCGGGATCTACTAAATATGAATATTTACATGCACTAGACTGGGCAAGACCCAGTCTAAACTTAAAAAAATTTACCCATGTATTCAACAAAATGCATGTAGTAGTTCACAGAAACACTGTTCATAATAGATAAAACTTGAAACAATCTAAATGTGCATCAAATGAAAAATGGATAAATATATACATGGTATATATTTTATAAATATATACGGTATATTTATAAAACAGAACACTATCTTATATTTAGAGTAAACTATACAGCTACACAAAAGAACATACACGAATTTGGAGTGGAAGAGTAAGATACAAAAGAGTACAAATGTCATGATTCAACCTAAATAAAATTTAAAACCAGACAAAATAAGCCGTGGTGTCAAAGTCAGACAGTTGTTGTATTTGGGGAAGGAGAGTGATTAGGAAGGACATGATGATGGCTTCTGTTATGTAGTCAGTGTTACTAGTCTCATCCTGAGCGATGGTTATGTGGATGTTTTCATGTTGTGAAAAGCCTTCGAGCTCTATATATGTGCATTTTATCTATGTATATTACACATCAATAAAAAGTTTATCTTTAAAATGATCATGAAATATGCCTATCTTACAGTTTTATCAGGTGGGTCAAATGGAGCAATACATGAGAAAGCACTCTGTAAAGCAGTCTGTAAAGTTCTGCAAACATTATTATTGATGCACAGGAACTGGGATTGCTCAGCTATGAGTATATACGGTCATAATATGAATTCTGACCCAATAAAATATCACCTTGCATACCCCTGACCCCTTTTCAAATTTTCTTTCTTGGCTGTGTTTAGAGAACAGCTTGATTCCCACTGAAATTCTGTTCCCAGCTTTGTGAATGCCAAGAAAACCATTTTAATACATTGTCCCCAGATTCACTTTCAGAAGAAAGTAACTCTGCTTTCCCAATATAGAATTTCAGGAGGAAAAATAGGTTAGGTATTGCACTGATTTTTAGGATCACTACTTACTCCTGGTCTTCTACTCTCTTAGGACAAATAAAATTCTGAGATAAGTAATTACAATAAAAATTGTCTGGAAATATGTTTTATTTCTTGTTTTTTAATTGAGGTATAGTTGACATACAACATTATGTTAGTTTCAGGTGTTTAAAATAATAATTTGATATTTGTATATATTGCAAAATTATCACCACAATAAGTCTAGTTAGCATCTATCCTCATACCTAGTTATATTTTTTCTTGTGT
>NW_027887686.1:0-13032 GCF_054177405.1 Leptonychotes weddellii | reverse complement strand
AATGTGCTAATGAAGAAGCTTGTGTATTATTCTAGCACAAATTTGGTTTTTAGTATTATAACCGTATGTCCATTTGTATTTGGTGCATTTATTTTTTTTATTTTTAAGATTTTATTTTATTTTTTAATTAATCTCTACACCCAACATGGGGCTTGAACTTACAACCCTGAGATCAAGAGTCCCATGCTGAGCCAGCCAGGTGCCCCTGTATTTGGTGCGTTTATTATTTTATTTTATTTTATTTTATTTATCATATATATGCAAAATATATGATTCCATTTATTTTTTCCAAATTTTTAATTTAAATTCTAGCTAGTTAACATATAATATTTGGTGCATTTATTTTTTTTTTTAAAGATTTTATTTATTTATTTGAGAGAGAGAGAGATAGTGAGAGAGAACATGAGTGGGGGAAGGGGAGAGGGAGAGGAAGAAGCAAGACCCCCCCGCTGAGTGGGGACCTCCTCCCGCAATGTGGGGCTTGATTCCAGGACCCTGGGAACATGACCTGCACCGAAGGCAGACACTTAACTGACTGAGCCACTCAGGTGTCCCAAAATTTATTTTCTTATACTCTGGAGACTGGAAGTTCAAGGCCAGGCTGCCTTCTCACTGTGTCTTTACATGACCTCAACTTTGTGCACTCTTGGGGAAAGAGGGAGAAAGAGAGGGGGGGGGGCTCGAGTTCTGATGCCTCTTCTGGTAAGGCCACTAAATCCCATCATGGGGACCCACTCTTATGACCTCATCTAAACCTAATCACCTCCCAAAGTCCCCACCTCAAAAGACCATCACATTAGGGGTTAGTGCTTCAGCATGTGAATTTGGGGTAGGGGGTGGGGAGCAGAGGATACAATTCAGGCCATAGCGAGTATATAGAAACTGGAAGTTGTGCCAAAATATAAAATTAGGAAAAAACATTGGAACATTTGGATGACATAGCAGAGCTGGGGGGAAATACCTCTTAGGAAGACAGTTTCTATCATAAAGCAAAAACTATTTACAAACAACTCCTCAAATCTGCTAAAGTGGGGATTTTGTCAAGTTTGTAGGGAATGTGGCAGGGTGAATGGAAGAAATGCTATCATTATTACTATTTTAAGACCTATAAAATACTCGGGCCACCTGGGTGGCTCAGCCAGTTAAGCGTCTGCCTTCGGCTCAGGTCATGATCTCAGGGTCCTGGGGTCAAGTCCCGCATCAGGCTCCTTGCTCAGCAGGGAGTCTGCTTCTCCCTCTCCCTCTGTCCCTCCCCGCCACTCATGCGCGCACTCTCTCTCACTCAAATAAATAAATAAATAAAATTTTTATGAAAAAAAAACTATAAAATACTCTTGATAACTTATTCAACGAAATACCTTTTTAAATTGTTGTTTTATTGGGGGAATGTAAATGCAATCACAAGGGGCTTCATAGGCTCACTTAAAACTTAACCATCTAGGGGCGCCTGGGTGGCTCAGTCGTTGGGCGCCTGCCTTCGGCTCAGGTCATGATCCCAGGGTCCTGGGATCGAGCCCCGCGTCGGGCTCCCTGCTCAGCAGGAAGTCTGCTTCTCCCACTCCCCCTGCTTGTGTTCCCTCTCTCTCTGTGTCTCTCTCTGTCAAATAAATAAATAAAATCTTTAAAAAAAAAAAACTTAACCATCTAGTTGTACTTTTTCTGAGTTCTGAGCACAGCATCGTGTTTGGAGCCAAATAATAAAGGCTAACCCCGATTGAGCTTTTTTTTTTTAAAAAAGATTTTATTTATTTATTTGACAGAGACACAGCGAGAGAGGGAACACAAGTAATGGGAGTGGGAGAGGGAGAAGCAGGCTCCCCACGGAGCAGAGAGCCCAATGCAGGGCTCGATCCCAGGACCCTGGGATCATGACCTGAGCTGAAGGCAGATACTTAACAACTGAGCCACCCAGACGCCCCCCGATTGAGCTTTTACTGTGAGCGGGGCATTGTGTTAAACATTTTCCTCATATTGAACATTTCATATAGGTATCATTTGCATGGCTCAGAGAGGTTAAAATACTTTTCCAAAGTACCCTCAGCTAGGATGAAGCAGACCCAGGATTTGAAGGATTTGATCCAGGCCGTCAAGCTTCCAAGCCCAGGGGTTCAGCCACCATGCCCCAGCTTCCTTTCTCGTTTAGTGGTGGCCTTTCTGGAGGTTTTGTTCAGAACGTGGCTTGTGAGAATTCAGGAGGAGATTCATACATTTAGGCTCAGTTACAAAAGCACTGCTGCAATTCAGTGGGGAAAGGGTAGTCTTTTCAGTAAATGGTACTGAGTCAATTCGATATTCATATAAGGAAAGATGAATATTGAGTCCTGCCTCACACCATTGTCAAGTAGTTAATTCAAGATCGAGTGTAGATTTATTTTTTTTTTAATTTATTTTTATTTATTTATTTTTTTTAAAGATTTTATTTATTTATTTGACACAGAGAGAGACAGCGAGAGAGGGAACACAAGCAGGGTGAATGGGAGAGAGAGAGAAGCAGGCTCCCCGCCAAGCAGGGAGCCTGACGCGGGGCTCGATCCCAGGACCCTGGGATCATGACCTGAGCTGAAGGCAGTCGCTTAACCGACTGAGCCACCCAAGCGCCCCTCGAGTGTAGATTTAGAAAGGAGAACCTTAAAGCCAACAGTAGAAAAACAAAATATTTCTTCCTCCTTCCCCCACCAAGATCACTCCAACTTCAGCTTTCTGGCTGATTGGATCTACTGTGGGTAACGCATGTGTAGGTCAATACTCTTGGTCACTGATGTCTGGATTTCTTTTTTCCAGGGAAATTTGGCACTGGGATTCAGTCCTATTTCTCCTTCTTGCGGTTTCTGGTGTTGCTGAATTTGGTGATATTTCTGATCATCTTTATGCTGGTTTTGCTCCCAGTCTTGCTCACCAAGTACAACATCACCAACAGCACTTTTGTGCTCATTCCGTCCAAAGACACGGGTGAGTCTAAGGCCTGGTTTGCTGTGAGAATGTTCTTGTCACTCTGTACGTATCTACAGTGCTTCCTTCTCTGGAAATCTTTGTATTCTAAGTTGCGGGTGCCTGCATCAGGATGGGCTCAGTTATGCTGCAGAAACAAATGACCGCATAACTCTTAGCACCTAATAACCACAAAAGGTTCTTTCTCACTCCTAGTACATGTCCATCACTGTTTGGTGGTGGCTTTGTTCCATACTGTCTTCACTCTGGAGCCCAGGCTGATGGAGCAGACTCTCTCTGGACCACTGATGGTCACTACGTCCAAAAGAAAAAGAGCCCGTGCGAACATACTGGCTCCTAAAACTCCTGCCTGGAATGACACCTTTCATTTCTGCCACATCTCATTACCCAAAGCAAGTCACTTGGCCCCTCCTGATTTCCGCAAGGCATTTGGGAGGAGCACTGTGGGCTAAGAAAGTGGAAAATTTAGCACATATGATATCACCTACTCCAACTCCAGTAACTTTACTTTGAGACGTTTATCTCTGATGATGAGATAAACTGGCCTCCACCAGTCATGTGCCAGACATAATGGCAAGTGCCATAATTCTCAACATAAGTCCCATCTTTTGGGCATCCTGCGTTGTCAAACAGGGAGAGTTTCTGTCATTCTACAAACATTTATTGATTCCCTTCTAGGTACCAAGCTCTGTGCTAGGGGCCAGAAGTAGGCGAGCTGAGTCAGAGCCTGACTTATGTGAGAATTATAAAATGGCAGAACTGGAATTGGTCTTGGAGAAACTGGTTCAACTCCCTTCTTTAGCAAAGGAACATAGGAAACTAAGGCCCAGAGTAGGGGTGGTAGATTGGGTTGTTTTTCTCGATTTGTCACTCCCCTGTAATTGTGACTTGTAAGGCCTCCCACTGTGGGCAGAGGATACTTTCTTCCCCATTGGTATTGCACTTGGCCATGTGGCTGGTTTTGTCCAATGGAGTATTAGCCTGAAATGGCTTGTGTGGTTGGCTTGCCCATGAGAAGAGCATCACCAGATAACCATTGCCTCAGCCTGGGTCCCAGAATGAAGTCATATGGTGCAGACCTGAGCCCAACTGGAAGCGTGGGATCCATCCTAGCTCAGCCTAAATCAGCTCAATGAACTCAAATTGCAGCTCCATGAATGAGAAAATAAACGTTTGGTATGTTCAGTCACTGAGACTTTGTGGTTCTTTGTTATGCAGTAATAGCTCACTGATACAGGGAAAGTGAATTAGCTGTTCAAGGATAAGGTAGTGTCATTAAAATTGGTATTCAAATGATTTCTTGGTTATTTATGCCTAGGTAAATATATAGGTTGTCTTAATGAAGCTGCGTGTTTATTTATACACATGTAGAGATCTTTTAAAATTGGTCGTACTTACAGTGGAATCACAGTTATATCAATCACATCTTCCAAAACATGTGCAAACATGAACCCCAAACCACAAAATACCCATACAGACAGAAAATGTGCACTGTAACTAGACCCACATACAAAATATATAGAAAAAGACATATATCAATAGATGTGTAGGGAGAATAGCGAGAGGAGAAAATGCTGCTGTACTTGCTCTATTGGGGTTTGCACTGCAAATAGAAAACCACAAATTCACAACGTCCATACATAATTAGATGTGACATCTCTAAATGTATATACATGTGCATGCCTATATACACAAATTATGATAGACAAGTTGTAGCAACTGTAAAACTTTTCCACTGATGTTCTTGTTTTTGTTTTTTACAGATGTCCAATGCACAGTATATCCAATAAGTAGCTCTGGACTCATTTACTTTTATAGTTATGTCATAGACTTGCTCTCTGGCACTGTAAGTATTTAACATAATTCCACATTTGGACCCTCGATAGGCTGCAAATAGGTTAATTTAAAGATCAGACTCCTGAATGTCTGTGGTGAGAGCCAGGCACAAGAGTTGACACAAATACTAGTAAAAGGAACAGGATTTGCAGTGACCTCATCAGCAAGGATAATGTTCACCCACCCGCTGCTAGAACATATAGGAAACAGGCTTCAGCCACTGGCCATTCCTTAGTCCCTGCCCCCTTTGTACTGACTTGAAACAAAATACTGAGTTCCCCCAAAGAAAGAAGTTTCAGTGGAAATAAACACAGAGAGAATTTATTTAATTTCTCAGACATTGTAAAACCTTACATGTCGGGGCCCCAGACCACCCGGCTGAAAGCCATGGCTCTTCCTCCCAGAAATCACACACAAAGACATGCATCATACAGATACGTGCTCATATGTGTGTGTGCACACCACATTTGTACACGTCCATATACATTCCCCAAAATCCAAAGTCTGTTGTTTTTTTTTTTAAAGATTTTATTTATTTATTTGACAGAGAGAGACACAGCGAGAGCAGGAACACAAACAGGGGGAGTGGGAGAAGGAGAAGCAGGCTCCTCGCCGAGCAGGGAGCCTGATGCAGGACTCAATCCCAGGACCCTGGGATCATGACCTGAGCCGAAGGCAGACGCTTAACGGCTGAGCCACCCAGGTGCCCCGTGCTGTAGGAAGTTTAGCAGCATCCCTGGCCTCTGCCCTCTAGATGCCCATAGCAGCCATAGTTGTGACAATCAGAAATGTCTCCAGACATTGCCACATGTTTCCTGGGGGACAGAATTGCCCC
The DNA here is from genome assembly GCF_054177405.1 of Leptonychotes weddellii. Taxonomy (NCBI): domain Eukaryota; kingdom Metazoa; phylum Chordata; class Mammalia; order Carnivora; family Phocidae; genus Leptonychotes; species Leptonychotes weddellii. The sequence continues at coordinate 7,412 of NW_027887686.1, read as the reverse complement.
TGGTTAAGAACCACTCCTTTGGATGGGTGCCTGACTGGGCTCGGTGGGTGGGGCATGTGACTCTTGATCTCAGGGTCGGGAGTTTGAGCTCATGTGGGATATGGAGCCTATTTAAGAAAAAGAAAAAAAAAAGAAGCACTCCTTTAGATGTTTAAAAAATACAAATATATTTTTAAAATCTTTTTTTTTTTTTTAGATTTTATTTATTTGACAGAGAGAGCATAAGCAGGGGGAGCGGCAGGCAGAGGGAGAGGGAGAAGCAGGCTTCCCGTCGAGCAGGGAGCCTGACGTGGGGCTCGATCCCAGGACCCTGGGATCATGACCTGAGCCGAAGGCAGATGCTTAACCACCAGGTGCCCCTAAAGAAATCTTTCTGAAAGTTGCTGGCCTTAAAATGCCATGTCATTGAGCTTTTGCTTTTCCAAACGTACAAAGCTTTGAATTTGTCCACTGCATTTGATTTTGAAAAAGTGGTTTTTACATCTCTGAGCTTATGTTTTCCTCAGAGCAATTGAGAGGGACTGCCAGGTGGGTATTAAAATGTCCACCATGCAAAAGAAGAAATGGAAGCTATATAAAGCATACGAGGAGGAAAGAAATTCAGTGACTAACCCAAGGTCACTAGTGAAAGAAAAGTGGGATCAGATTCCCATAACTGCTGTTAGCCCCATTTCTGTAGATGACATCCCACAAGAGAAGTTTCTCTTTGTGGATCTCTACATACCATAACCTCCTTATAGGAAAAATTGTGGGACACTTAGATGCACTTGATCATAAATGTTCAGTAGACTATATGTGATGAAAGGAGAATAGCCAGAGAGATTAAACACTAGCTTGTCAGGGCACCTGGGTGGCTCATTCGGTTAAGGGTCTGCCTTTGGCTCAGGTTATGATCCCGGGGTCATGGAATCGAGTCCTGCATCAGGCTCCCTGCTCAGCGGGAAGCCTGCTTCTCTCTCTCCCTCTACCCTTCCCACCTGCTCTCTCTCTCTCTTTCTCTCAAATGAATGAATCTTTTTTTTTAAAGATTTCTTTATTTGACAGAGAAAGAGACAGCGAGAGAAGGAACACAAGCAGGGGGAGTGGGAGAGGGAGAAGCAGGCTTCCCACAGAGCAGGGAGCCCGATTTGGGGCTCCATCCCAGGACCCTGGGATCATGACCTGAGCCGAAGGCAGACACTTAACGACTGAGCCACCCAGGCGCCTCTGAATGAATCTTTAAACACTGGCTTGTCTTTGCTGAAAACAGGTGGGCTCATGATCAAATCAGAAAGATTATTTTCCAGGCCCACTGGATCTTTGCCCTATAATATTTAATTATTTTGAGGGAGATATCGTTGACAGCCCTGATACCAACCTGGGGCGATAAAAACTCGTTTCGCGTAGTTGGGCAAGTTTTTATGGCCAGTGTGCCCAGCCTTCAGGAGAATTAAAGGTGGAGTCTTCTGTTTCTACATTTTTCTTCTAATAAAAAATTTACTTTAATACTCAGTATAAGCATATATGGTTATCATGAAAAATACAGAATTTATAGAGTGAAAAGTGAAATTACCTTTCCCCAGAGGCTACCGAACCTTTAGTGCTGGCTCATAGCCTTCTCCACCTTTCTCGTGTACTTTCTTCGTATGGTCTTGCTTCATATTTTGTATGGGTTTTTCATGGTCTAGCCAGTCCCCTGTTGCTTCCATATTCCCCCTTTATAAACAGTGCTATATGGAACATCTGTGTACTACGTATGCTATACATATATTTCTGCTTTCTGTAGTACTGTCTTCCCACTCTCCTAGAATTTTCCCGCTATCCAAGGAGACATGTGAGGTATTCAATTATTCCCTCCCTAAGTAGTCAGGAACTTTTCTGTGCTATATTTTCACATGGGGCACCTTTGGGTTTTTTTGGTTCAGTTTGGTTTTGGTAACAGCTTTATTGATACATGATTCACACAGCATACAATTCACCCATTTAAAGTATAGAATTCAGTGTTTTTTTTACTGTATTCACAGGTAAGTTCTGTCATCGCTAGTCAATCTTAGAACAATTTCATCGCCTTAAAGAATGCTGTACATTTTCCATAACCCCTACCAATCCTAACTGGTGCTAAGCAACCATTAATCTACTTTCTGTCTACAAAATGCTTATTCCTGACATTTCGTATACACGGAATCCTATAATACATGGTCTTTTGTCTCTGGCTTCTTTCACTTAGCATGTTTTTTTTTTTTTTAATATTTTATTTATTTGAGAGGGAGAGCGACAGTGGCAGGCAGAGGGAGAAGCAGGCTCCCCGCTGAGCAGGGAGCCCGACATGGGACTCGATCCCAGGACCCTGGGAATCATGACCTGAGCTGAAGGCAGACGCTTAACTGACTGAGCCACCCAGGTGCCCCGACTTAGCATGTTTTTAAGGTTCATCCATGTTGTGGCATCTTACCAGTCTTTCATTCCTTGTTCTGGTCAAATAAGATTTCATTGTGCAGATATATTGCATTTTGTTTATCCATTCACGGTGGACATTTGGGTGGTTTACACATTTTGGCTATTACGAATAATGCTGCTATGGACATTCATGTGTGAGTTTTTGCTGGGGACAGATCTTTTTAATTCTTCGGGGTATATACCTAGGAGTGGAATCCCTAGGTCAAATGGTGACCCTGTGTGTAACTTTTTGAGGAATTGCCCAACTTTTCCAAAGCGGCTGCACCATTTTACATTCTCACCTGCAGTGTATGAGGGTTCTGATGTCTCCACATTCTTGTCAATACTTGGTATTTACCCTGACTTTTTGATTATAGCCGGCTACTCTAGTTTGTGTGAAGTGGGTTCTCTTTTTGGTTTTGATTTGCATTTCCCTAATGAGTAACACGGTGTTGAGCATCTATCTTTTCATATGCTTATTGACCATTGTGTATCTTCTTTTTTTTTTTTTAAGATTTTATTAATTTTTTTATTGAGAGAGAAAGTGAGCGCATAAGCAGGGGGAGGGGCAAAGGGAGAGGGAGAGAGAGAATCTCAGATTCTGTGCTGAGTGTGGAGCCCAACGTAGGGGCTCGATCTCACCACCCTGAAATCATGACCTGAGCTGAAATCAAGAGTCTGATGCTTAACCCCTAGATCTTTAATTTCTTAAACAATGTTTTCTAGTCTTAAGAATGTAAGATTTACACTTCATATGTTAAATCTATTCCTAAGTATGTTACCCTTTCTGCTGTTGTTGCACATGGAATTGTTTTCTTAATTTCATTTTTGGATCACACACCTCTGTATTTTTTTTTTTTAAAGATTTTATTTATTTGACAGAGAGAGACACAGCAAGAGAGGGAACACAGGCAGGGGGAGTGGGAGAGGGAGAAGCAGGCTTCCTGCGGAGCAGAGAGCCTGATTTGAGGCTCGATCCCAGGACGCTGGGATCATGACCTGAGCCGAAGGCAGACGCTTAACGACTGAGCCACCCAGGCGCCCCCACACTTCTGTATTTTTAACGCTCAGGTTTTATCCATGCTTTGTTCCCCAGACACTAGCTGAGCACTCCTTATGACACTGGAATGTGGGTTCCTTGAGGCAGAGACTGGTCTTCTGGTTCCCTGCAGTGAACGTAACCAGTCTGACCTCATGCCTTTGGCTTTGTTTCAGGGTTTCTTGGAGGAGACCTGCCTCTTTTATGGACATTACACCATTGATGGAGTAAAATTTCAGAACTTCACCTATGATCTGCCCCTGGCTTATTTGTTAAGCACAATTGCCTACCTGGCCCTGAGCCTTCTTTGGATAGTGAAAAGGTAAAATTTATCAGGTCATCGCATTCTTTTTGAATTACCCTTGATGGCTGGGGTTTATTGGTGGTCTGTGGACTCTGGGAGCCATTGCCCAAATGATGAGCAGAGTCCAGAGTCCCATAACAGGTATATGGGAAGAAAAGTTTGTGATACATTGTAGGCCAAGGAGACCTGGAGGTAACGGAGGCAAGATTTGGGATCTGGAACCACAGCCAAATCATTATAGCACACATTTGTCAGGGCTGTAATGTGACCTCTTTGATCTGGTGTGGTTGCTAATCAGGTCTCTATTGGGTTGTAAGTGGCAGAAACCCAACTCTGACTAACTAGAGTAAAGGGGAATTGAGAGAACCAAGGAAGGGAGGAAACTCCAAATTACAGGAAGGATAAGGATATGGGTATGTCTTCCAAATCACCAAAAGCAAGGGCTCCTTCATCCCTGGTGATTCTCCTGGTGGCAGCTTCCTTATGTAGACTCCCAAGGTCACAGGTTCAGAAATCCTTTTGAAGAGACGTGTTGGCTCTTCATTCAGGTACCCAACTCTGACCCTTCAACGACAGCCAGTAGGTCAAGATCATACGAGAACCTCGTATTTTCCATGGTAGACAGGCGGTTCAGTGGGAGATGCCAATTCCCAAGAAATGAATAGCAAGGAATATTAATTAAATTTTAAAATTTTTATTTAAATTTTAGTTAGTTAAATGAATTAAAATTACAAAGTGTGCGACAGCATGGCATCTGACCTGAACAGGTGCTCACTAAATATTTGGTTATTTTACTATTTAAGTCATTTATTCATTTATCCATCAGCTGGATCGTGGTCATATTACTCCATGCCTGGAGTCCAGGCATTCCAGATATAAACGTGGCAAGAAAGCCTGTGTACCTGCCCTCAAGGAATTTAAAATGTAGTCAGGATAAGGGGCTACAGGCAGTAAACACATAATGACTGCAGATTAGATTCAATGCTGTGAAGAAAATAGACTAACCTGAAGTGAGGGGTCACAACTTTAGAAGGGGTGGTGAGGAATCTTTGGGAGGGATATTTGAGCTGACGCCTGAATGATGGGAAAGAAGCATCCATGAGAAGAGGCAGGGGAAGAATTGACTGAGGAATGGGTAGAGCGGACCTGTAAGTACAAAGGCCCTGAGGCCAGAGAAGTTTGTGAGTTTATAGAACGGGAAAAAAGCCATGGTCATCCCAGCAGCATGGCCGAATGGGAGGAAAGATGGCGTAGTGCAGTCTCTCTAGGCTGTGCTAAAGAGTTTGGATTTTATTCCAACTATGAGAAAAGCCCTTGGATAGATGAAAGGAAATGATTTTCCACCGTGAGCTACCTGGTTAGCTGCCACACATATGTAGCATGGTCCAGACTTGTCCCTGTCAAAACGAGTGGAAAATGCAGCCATGTATAATGTTTTTATATTGTCAACAAAGCCAATCCACGGGCCTGTATTTTGTTGTTCTTCTAAGAAGGGTCATCGTGTTTTGGGGCCAGGTCAGTGGAAGGGTTCAAAATCAACCTGATCCGGAGTGAGGAGCACTTCCAGAGTTACTGCAACAAGATCTTTGCCGGCTGGGACTTCTGCATCACCAACCGCGGCATGGCGGACCTGAAGCACAGCAGCCTGCGGTACGAGCTCCGAGTGAGTGCTGCTGGGTTTTCTCTTGGCGGGGTCCTTGCCCGCCAAGTCGTGCCTTGGAAAGCCAGGGGGCTGCAGCTTGCAGAGGAGCTGGGTGCGGCCCAGGCTGTCTCTAGTGCTTAGCAAGTTTCCCGTGTCGTCTTCAAGAACTTCCCACAGAGGGGGTGCCTGGGTGGCTCAGTCGGTTAAACGTCTGCCTTCGGCTCAGGTCATGATCCCAGCGTCCTGGGATCGAGCCCCGCATCGGGCTCCCTGCTCGGCGGGAAGTCTGCTTCTCCCTCTCCCGCTCCCCTTGCCTGTGTTCCCTCTCTTGCTGTGTCTCTCTCTGTCAAATAAATAAATAAAATCTTAAAAAAAAAAAAAAAAAGAAAGAACTTTCCACGGAGAACTGCCTCCTGGGGTTGATCACCTTCACTGAAGCATGGAGTTGGTGGACTGGGGATGGGCGGGAGGTGGGCACACGAGGGTGGGTGGGAGGGAATGGTGTCTTCCCTCCTTCCCCACCACCTTATACTGTTATTTTTCCACCTGATGAGAACCTGTCATGCATCACTTATACCAGGAGAAACTAGAACTAGGGGGGGGATGCTATGATGATAAGGTGGAGTGGAGAGAATAGGAAAAAGTACAAGAGAATTTCCAGATTCATAAGGAGAGAAAGAGGAACAAACGGAATCTTGAACAAACCCACCCAAAAATGGAGGAGACGATCATAACAAAAGCATAATAAAGTGAGATGGAAGGGCTCAAACCAAATGTATTCTTTGTCTAAAGGAATGACACATACTACATCTAAGTAATGCCATGGATAGGTTATGCTTCTGTTTTCACAGTTATTGTGAAGTCTAACTGCAGTCTTTTTTTTTTTTTTTAAAGATTTTATTTACTTGAAAGACAGAGCATGAGTGAGGGGGAGCAGCCAAGGGAGAAGGAAAAGCAGACTCCCTGCTGAGCAGGGAGCCCAATGCAGGGCTTGATCCCAAGACCCTGGGATCATGACCTGAGCTGAAGGCAGACTCTTAACTGACTGAGCCACTCAGGCGCCCCTAACTGCAGTCTTAGGAGGTTCTATCTTGACTTAGACCCTTAGTAGACATGAAAGCTAGTTGGGCTTGGTCTGGGAAGATATCTACACAGAGATCATTTTTTTTATTTAAGGAAGGTCTTAAAGATGGATGGATGGGGTATGAGGATGAATCACAGGTTCCACCCCTGAATATCGCTTCACCCCATGCTCACAGATGAGTTTTCTTTGGCCCTCAGGCAGATCTGGAGGAAGAAAGAATACGGCAGAAGATAGCAGAAAGAACAACAGAAGAGACAATACGGATTTACTCTCTGAGACTGTTTTTGAACTGTATTGTTCTGGCCGTTTTAGCCGCGTGCTTTTATGCAATCTACAGAGCGACAATATTCTCACAAGAGCACATGAAAAAAGTAAGTACTCTGTGAAAGCCAGCTTAACTTTTACTCTGGTTGGACATTAGGTATGCCAAGTGCATTACAAGCCTCTGACATAGAGACTGTCATCATTTCTGTTTTATACATAAGGATATCAGTTTGACTGCTATGACAGAGAACTGAAAATCAGAGGTGACCAATTTCTATCTTTTTTTTAAAGATTTTATTTATTTATTTATTTGAGAGAGAGAGAGATAGCAAGAGAGAGAGAGCATGAGCAGGGGGGAGAGGGAGAAGCAGGCTCCCTGCTGAGCAGGGAGCCCGATGCGGGGCTCAATCCCAGGACCCTGGGATCACGACCTGAGCCGAAGGCAGACCCTTAACCAACTGAGCCAACCAGGAGCCCCCAATTCCTACTTTTTTTTTTTTAAAGATTTTATTTATTTATTTGAGAGAGAGAATGAGATAGAGAGAGCATGAGAGTGGGGAGGGTCAGGGGGAGAAGCAGACTCCCTGCTGAGCAGGGAGCCCGATGTGGGACTCGATCCCAGGACTCCAGGATCATGACCTGAGCCAAAGGCAGTCGCTTAACC
>NW_027887685.1:0-243 GCF_054177405.1 Leptonychotes weddellii | reverse complement strand
CAAAGGAATTGGAGCATATTAACTACTTTGATTAAAAAACAAAGAAGAGGGGCACCTGGGTGGCTCAGTCGTTGGGCGTCTGCCTTCGGCTCAGGTCCTGATCCCAGGGTCCTGGGATCGAGCCCCTCATCGGGCTCCCTGCTCGGTGGGAAGCCTGCTTCTCCCTCTCCCACTCCCCCTGCTTGTGTTCCCCTCTCGCTGTGTATCTCTCTGTCAAATAAATAAAATCTTAAAAAAAAAAAA
>NW_027887684.1:0-243 GCF_054177405.1 Leptonychotes weddellii | reverse complement strand
AAATGATAAGTTAATATTTTTGTTACCTTTGGATAGATAAATTTAAAAAAATAAATAACGGGGCTCCTGGGTGGCTCAGTTGGTTAAGCATCTGCCTTCAGTTTGGGTCACAATCCCAGGATCCTGGGGTCAAGCCCACATCAGGCCCCTGGTTCTCCCTCTCCCTCTGCCCCTCCCCCCCCAAATTGTGCCCTCTCACACTCTCTCTAAAATAAATAAAATCTTGGGGTGCCTGGGTGGCTC
>NW_027887683.1:0-243 GCF_054177405.1 Leptonychotes weddellii | reverse complement strand
GACGCTTAATGCTTGAGCCACCCAGGCACCCCGGTTTTCTGTAGTTTTTTTTTTTTTTTAATTTTATTTTACTTAAATTCAGTGAATTAACATATAGTGTATTATTAGTTTCAGAGGTAGAGTTCAGTGATTCATCAGTTGCATGTAACACCCAGTGCTCATCACATCATGTGCCTTCCTTAATAATGCCCATCACCTAGTTACCCCATCCCCACCCCTCTCCCCTCCGGCAACCCTCAGGGT
>NW_027887682.1:0-243 GCF_054177405.1 Leptonychotes weddellii | reverse complement strand
AATATAGATGAGGGAGATGTTCTCTTCCCCGCATAGTCTGCTTTCAGCTGGAGTGCTCAGTTGCTATGGTGAGCACCACTCCAGAAGTACCTCCACAGGAAGTGCAATATGAGACCACCCAGCCTCTCATCCGAATTATGAAAATTTCTCAGGACCAGCAAGTACAGTACTGATCAGGCAATGAGAAAAATGCCTCTAGTAATCCTATATCTTTAGGATGTTGCTCTGTGAATCTCTGGATTC
>NW_027887681.1:0-243 GCF_054177405.1 Leptonychotes weddellii | reverse complement strand
TTTGTTCAAATAATCCTTCTGCCCCTTTCTCCTGATCCTCACCACCTGGGACCCCTATAATATAAATATCATTTCACTTTATGGAATTGCAGAGGTCTTGAAATCTTCCTTTATGATCTAATAGCTTTCTTTCTCCTTTTCAGCTTTCTAATTTTCCATCATTTTATATCAAAATCACTGATTCATTCTTCTGTCTCATTCATCCACTTTGTAAGGCTCCACTTGAACTACATCTCAGTAATA
>NW_027887680.1:0-243 GCF_054177405.1 Leptonychotes weddellii | reverse complement strand
ATCATATCATCTGCAAAGAGTGAGAGTTTGACTTCTTCTTTGCCGATTTGGATGCCTATTATTTCTTTCTGTTGTCTGATTGTGTGGCTAGGACTTCTAGTACTATGTTGAATAGCTGTGGTGATAGTGGACATCCCTGCTGTGTTTCTGACCTTAGGGGGAAAGCTCTCAGTTTTTCCCCCATTGAGAATGATATTCATAGGCAAACCAACTAATCCCAAGTTTATATCCTTATCCTCAACC
>NW_027887679.1:0-243 GCF_054177405.1 Leptonychotes weddellii | reverse complement strand
CAGCCACGAAGCTCTCAGTGGCTGTAGGGTTTGATAAGTGTGATTGTGGTGTCTGATTCCTGCCGATGCTGAAATTCACAGCCAGCATCACCCTTCCATGTTGCCATGGCAAGTCTCCTTATCAACATCCCCCAAGCCCAGACTGAGACGTCGCTGCTCATTTCCAAGAACGGGAGCCCACCAGCTTGTTATGCAGACTTGCTGAGAGGCTGTGGCCCTCTCACCAGGATGGGCTGGGCACCC
>NW_027887678.1:0-243 GCF_054177405.1 Leptonychotes weddellii | reverse complement strand
GCAGGAGGGCTCCACCCTCATGACCGAATACCTCCCAAAGGCCCCACCTCCAAACACCATCACACCGCAGTGAGGGGTTAGGATTTCAACATGCAAATTTGGGGAAGACACAAACATATACTTATGTCCTCCTCTATTAGACAATGGGCTGTGGTCCTCCTATTTGCTTCTATCAGCACTCTTCCCAGCAGAAAACAGATATTTACCGAAGCCAATGTTCTCAGAATACCGCTTAATGGGAAT
>NW_027887677.1:0-243 GCF_054177405.1 Leptonychotes weddellii | reverse complement strand
GTTCGCCCAAGGTCACACAGCTCATAGGTGGTACAGCCTGGCTGTAGCCTTTTCTGGCTCATCTTCCTGTGTTGCTACTGGTACCCAGCAGGTAAATCTGCTCTGTGCCCCTGTTGGGCAATGTGGGTCAGGCTAAAATTCTCCTTAGGAGCCTCTGCCATTTGGAGAAATTGCAAGTTGCAAGTGAATGTGTAGCCACTTCACCTGGCTCAGAAGGACCTGGGCGTGCTTTCTGATGAATGA
>NW_027887676.1:0-243 GCF_054177405.1 Leptonychotes weddellii | reverse complement strand
CAGCCACAAAAAAGAATGAAATCTTGCCATTTGGAACAACATGGATGGATCTAGAAGGTATAATCCTAAGTGAAATAAGTCAGTCAGAGAAAGACAAATACATTATGATTTCACTCATATGTGGAATTTAAAAAACAAAACAAACAAAGGAAAAAAGAGATAAACCAAAAAACAGACTCTTAACTATAGAGAAGAAACTAATGGGGAGGAGGACAGGTGAAATAGGTGAGGGGTATTAAGAGT
>NW_027887675.1:0-1622 GCF_054177405.1 Leptonychotes weddellii | reverse complement strand
TTTTTTTTTTTTTAATTTATTTATTTGAGACAGAGAGATACAGAGAGAGAGAGAGAGTAGGAGCAGTGGGGAAAGGCAGAGGGAGAGGGAGAAGCAGACTCCCCGCTGAGCAGAAAGCCTGATGCGGGGCTCGATCCCAGGACCTGGAGATCATGACCTGAGCCGAAGGCAGATGCTTAACGACTGAGCCACACAGGCGCCCCCAGGAGAAAGATGTTAATCAAAGAATTATCATGACCAAATGTAAAATTGTACCCATGACAAGGGCTGTGAAGGAGAAGGGTGGTGGGTGCTTGGGTCATGGGATGGTGGGGGCGGGCTCTGGGCTTAGGATCTGAAGGTGGGTGAGGGGGTGAGAAGCAGGTGGTGTGTCCAGAGCAGAGAGCACAGGGTGGGAGAGGCAGTTTGGTGCAAGACCAGAGAAGAAAGAAGAGCAGGAGTCAAAGCATGGTAGGCCTTACAGGAATCATTCTGGATGGAGTGGTGACATATCAGGTTTGGATCTTGAAGGGATCTCTCTGGCTGCTGAGGCGTACCTTGCTGGAGGTTATAACTTCAAAGGACTCGTGATATATGAGGGAGAGCAGAAGGATGCTCATGCCCTGATGCCTAAGTGAGGGGCACTGTGTCCTGTGCACTTCCTAGCCAATCCTAGTGGTTGGGACTTGCTGGGTTGGTCTTTATCATCCATCTGCTAGAATAGACCAATAGCCCTGGGAATAAAGTTACTTCCAGTGGAGCCCTGAAAAATAATATGGATTTTATTCATTATCTGTCTATTGTAAAAAGCTATGAAAACATGGCAGAGTGAGTCAGATGGTAGAAGAAAATAACACTGTGGCCTCCTAAAATCCTCAGTACTTTGCAGACTGTTCTCTCCACAAGGGCAAAGACCATGCCTTCACTGCTGGGAAATCATGGTGCCTGTGTTCTTCAGCCAAAGAATAATGGGAAAAGACTGGATCATTTCAATAAAATGGGATTGCCATTAAAGAACTGCCAATAGAAAGCCTCTGAATTTCTTTAAGCCAGGGAAAGAGAAGCCACGTTTTCCACGGTGGAGACCCACCTATGGGGAACTTTTTGACGGGCCAAGCCTACAAGTCTTGGTTTAGCAGCTGTGTTCCCTTCCCTTTTTACTTTGTTACCCAGTGAATTTTGTCTGGGATGCCACCGTGGGAACGTTACTCCTACAGTCTGCAGTGGAACGAGGGGGATGCCGGGGTTCTTCCTGGTGGTGTTGGAGAGGATGCTGAGTAGAGATGAGATCCAGATCCACTCGGGTGTGGAGTATCTGTTTCCTCCGAGCTCCAGCTTCATTTCCCTCACACGGGCCTTCATAAAAGTTCTTTGTGAGACCGCTGTCCCCCCCTCCGGCGTTCTGCTAACAAGAGCACTTCCAGGAGCTAAAGTGACCAATGTCCCACATTGGTCAGGGTTCACTTGCCAAGAGCAGCAGTCCAAGCAGAGAAGGATTGATTACAGGGCGATAAATGACTCCCGGGATAGTTGGGAAGGCGGGAGAAATTGAAGAAACTCTAAGTGGAGTTTCCAGGAACGACTCCCAAAGTCACAATGCAGAATTGGGCCACCAGGGAGCTGCGGTCCTGTCATCATTCCAG
>NW_027887674.1:0-243 GCF_054177405.1 Leptonychotes weddellii | reverse complement strand
CAGGATTGAACTCTGACCTGAGAAAACCACTTATGTGGTCGCTACTGGTAAATGTGTCTCTATGGCCTACCTTCCTGTACGATCTCTAACAGGACTGTTGTCTACGCTCATTTTTTAAAAGTGTATGTTTTACATATCTCTCAGAAAAGATCCCTATTCAGATATTATGTGTCATATACTGTGCTAAGCACTAAGAAAAATATTTAAGTAGCCTACAGTCTAGCTTTCAAACAAATATGTATA
>NW_027887673.1:0-243 GCF_054177405.1 Leptonychotes weddellii | reverse complement strand
ATATTTGTTTTATATTATAGTCCAAGGTCAATGTGGTAGGTTAGGATCAGGTTTGGTAGGAGTAGATTGAGAGAGGAAATCTATTTTGTATTTCTATAACACAAGTTATTTTTAGATCTACTCAGTGACCTGAGAATTTTATAGCCAAGAAGATTTTTCATTAATACAAGTCCCTTCTTTCCCTGTTTTCATAAATATTAAAAAAAAAAGTTCGTTACTCCTTCCGCATTAAACAGTTAAAAA
>NW_027887672.1:0-243 GCF_054177405.1 Leptonychotes weddellii | reverse complement strand
GGGGTGGGAGGATGGGTTGGCCTGGTGGTGGGTATTGAGGAGGACACATTCTGCATGGAGCACTGGGTGTTGTGCACGAACAATGAATCATGGAACACTTCATCTAAAACTAATGATGTAATGTATGGGGATTAACAAAAGAATAAAAAAAAAAAGTTATAAAAAAAAAAAAGAAGCTTGGCTTTTACAGCTCAAAACCTGTGCCATCACTCATGTATAAATCATAACATAACAACTTGCTAG
>NW_027887671.1:0-243 GCF_054177405.1 Leptonychotes weddellii | reverse complement strand
GCGCCTGCCTCTGGCTCAGGTAACGATCCTATGGGATAGGGCCGCAAGCTGGGCTCCGTGCTCAGTGGGGACTGTACTTCTCCCTCTCCCTCTGCTACTCCCCCTGCTTGTATGCTCGCTCTCTGTCAAATAAATAAAATCTTTAAGGAAAAAAATTTAAGTATAAAATTACCACACGATCAAACTTTTTTTTTTTTTTTATAAAGATTTACTTATTTGAGAGAGAGTGAGTGAGAGTGAGTG
>NW_027887670.1:0-243 GCF_054177405.1 Leptonychotes weddellii | reverse complement strand
TTTCATTTACTATGCCATCACTCGGCACAAAGAAAGCCAGAACATGGGATAGAAAGTATCTCTCCTCAGGCTTCAGGGATTCCTGGTGCTGAATGTCCTTGGAAAGATCCACCTCTTCAGCTGTCCAAAAGGAAGCCTCAGCTTTCTCATACATCTGCCAAATATCAAGGTACTCGACAGGGAAGATGACAAAGCGACAAGGGTTTTCTCTCAGTAGTGGCTCATCCTCCACGCGGGGGCCAA
>NW_027887669.1:0-243 GCF_054177405.1 Leptonychotes weddellii | reverse complement strand
AAGCTTTGTGTATGTTTCCTGGAGCATTCTAGTGGAAAGGCACCAGTCAAAAACTCCAGATTGCAATGCTTGTTCTGCCACTCATTAACTATGAGACGTGAACCCAGCACAACAAACTTTCTGAGCCCAGTCTATTTTAAAAATAGCAAAGATATCACCAATTTTACAGGAGTTTCTAGAATAAATGAAGGAATGAAACTGGAAACACTCTCAGTGCAGTCCATAGTAGGTGCTCAATTTATG
>NW_027887668.1:0-243 GCF_054177405.1 Leptonychotes weddellii | reverse complement strand
TCCACTCAGCCATATAAGAATGGGCCTTGCGGCTGGAATGTTTTTTTTTTTTTTCAAATTTTTTATTGTTATGTTAATCACCATACATTACATCATTAGTTTTTGATGCAGTGTTCCATGATTCATTGTTTGTGCATAACACCCAGTGCTCCATGCAGAATGTGCCCTCTTTAATACCTATCACCAGGCTAACCCATCCTCCCACCCCCCTCCCCTCTAGAACCCTCAGTTTGTTTTTCAGAG
>NW_027887667.1:0-243 GCF_054177405.1 Leptonychotes weddellii | reverse complement strand
TAATACATTATATTTAAAAAAAAAAAGAAAGAGAAGATAGCAGGAGGGGAAGAATGAAGGGGGGAAAATCGGAGGGGGAGACAAACCATGAGAGACTATGGACTCTGAAAAACAAACTGAGGGTTCTAGAGTGGAGGGTGTGGGAGGATGGGTTAGCCTAGTGATGGGTATTAAAGAGGGCACATTCTTCATGGAGCACTGGGTGTTATATGCAAAGAATGAATCAGGGAACACTATGTCAAA
>NW_027887666.1:0-243 GCF_054177405.1 Leptonychotes weddellii | reverse complement strand
GGTGGCTCCAGGCCAGGACGCGGGCCAGCAGCCAGGTGGCCCCAGCCAGCAACAGGAGCAGCCACGGGGAGGCAGCCAGCTGCCCCATGCCCAGCCAGGACAGGCTCCACTGTGACATCCTGGGGCACAGGGGACAGAGGGGGAGCTCCTGAGACCCAGCTGTGGGGCAGAAAGTGAGCTCCCTGGACTGCTCACAAAGGGGGGGGCGCCCAGGATGGGAGGGACAGGGACAGGGAGGGGCAG
>NW_027887665.1:0-243 GCF_054177405.1 Leptonychotes weddellii | reverse complement strand
ACTCTCCAGTTGATGGACATTTGGCTTGTTTCCAGTCTTTCTCCGTCGCAGACAATGCTTCAGTTAACATGCTCCTACCTATCTCGTATTGCTTACATGAGTCCACTGCTGTGTTCCTCCTGCTGTAGAACCAGACAAAAGGCAAAGGTTAAACCTGTAGTCCATTGAGCCTTTTGACTTGTTCCGTTTCCTACTCCAGGGGCTCCTATGGTCCCGGCCATATGGCCACACTGACAAAGATGA
>NW_027887664.1:0-1622 GCF_054177405.1 Leptonychotes weddellii | reverse complement strand
TTTTTTTTTTTTTAATTTATTTATTTGAGACAGAGAGATACAGAGAGAGAGAGAGAGTAGGAGCAGTGGGGAAAGGCAGAGGGAGAGGGAGAAGCAGACTCCCCGCTGAGCAGAAAGCCTGATGCGGGGCTCGATCCCAGGACCTGGAGATCATGACCTGAGCCGAAGGCAGATGCTTAACGACTGAGCCACCCAGGCGCCCCCAGGAGAAAGATGTTAATCAAAGAATTATCATGACCAAATGTAAAATTGTACCCATGACAAGGGCTGTGAAGGAGAAGGGTGGTGGGTGCTTGGGTCATGGGATGGTGGGGGCGGGCTCTGGGCTTAGGATCTGAAGGTGGGTGAGGGGGTGAGAAGCAGGTGGTGTGTCCAGAGCAGAGAGCACAGGGTGGGAGAGGCAGTTTGGTGCAAGACCAGAGAAGAAAGAAGAGCAGGAGTCAAAGCATGGTGGGCCTTACAGGAATCATTCTGGATGGAGTGGTGACATATCAGGTTTGGATCTTGAAGGGATCTCTCTGGCTGCTGAGGCGTACCTTGCTGGAGGTTATAACTTCAAAGGACTCGTGATATATGAGGGAGAGCAGAAGGATGCTCATGCCCTGATGCCTAAGTGAGGGGCACTGTGTCCTGTGCACTTCCTAGCCAATCCTAGTGGTTGGGACTTGCTGGGTTGGTCTTTATCATCCATCTGCTAGAATAGACCAATAGCCCTGGGAATAAAGTTACTTCCAGTGGAGCCCTGAAAAATAATATGGATTTTATTCATTATCTGTCTATTGTAAAAAGCTATGAAAACATGGCAGAGTGAGTCAGATGGTAGAAGAAAATAATACTGTGGCCTCCTAAAATCCTCAGTACTTTGCAGACTGTTCTCTCCACGAGGGCAAAGACCATGCCTTCACTGCTGGGAAATTAGGGTGCCTGTGTTCTTCAGCCAAAGAATAATGGGAAAAGACTGGATCATTTCAATAAGATGGGATTGCCATTAAAGAACTGCCAATAGAAAGCCTCTGAATTTCTTTAAGCCAGGAAAAGAGAAGCCACGTTTTCCACGGTGGAGACCCACCTATGGGGAACTTTTTGACGGGCCAAGCCTACAAGTCTTGGTTTAGCAGCTGTGTTCCCTTCCCTTTTTACTTTGTTACCCAGTGAATTTTGTCTGGGATGCCACCGTGGGAACGTTACTCCTACAGTCTGCAGTGGAACGAGGGGGATGCCGGGGTTCTTCCTGGTGGTGTTGGAGAGGATGCTGAGTAGAGATGAGATCCAGATCCACTCGGGTGTGGAGTATCTGTTTCCTCCGAGCTCCAGCTTCATTTCCCTCACACAGGCCTTCATAAAAGTTCTTTGTGAGACCGCTGTCCCCCCCTCCGGCGTTCCGCTAACAAGAGCACTTCCAGGAGCTAAAGTGACCAATGTCCCACGTTGGTCAGGGTTCACTTGCCAAGAGCAGCAGTCCAAGCAGAGAAGGATTGATTACAGGGCGATAAATGACTCCCGGGATAGTTGGGAAGGCGGGAGAAATTGAAGAAACTCTAAGTGGAGTTTCCAGGAACGACTCCCAAAGTCACAATGCAGAATTGGGCCACCAGGGAGCTGCGGTCCTGTCATCATTCCAG
>NW_027887663.1:0-243 GCF_054177405.1 Leptonychotes weddellii | reverse complement strand
TTTGCATATAACACCCAGTGCTCCGTGCAGTACATGCCCTCTTCAATACCCATCACCAGGCTAACCTATCCCCCCACCCCCCTCCCCTCTAGAACCCTCAGTTTGTTCCTCAGATTCCACAGTCTCTTATGGTTCGTCTCCCCTGCCAATTTCCCTGCCCCTTCATTTTTCCCTTCCTACTATCTTCTTTTTTTTTTTTTAACATATAATGTATTATTTGTTTCAGGGGTACAGGTCTGTGAT
>NW_027887662.1:0-243 GCF_054177405.1 Leptonychotes weddellii | reverse complement strand
AATGTTTTTGTTTTGTTTTGTTTTGTTTTCAGTATCTTTTTTTAAAATTTTTTATTGTTATGTTAATCACCATACATTACATCATTAGTTTTTGATGTAGTGTTCCATGATTCATTGTTTGTGCATAACACCCAGTGCTCCATGCAGAATGTGCCCTCTTTACCAAAAATCTGTTTTTAATATGTTCTCTCCACAACATAATTTTCTTTTGAAAATCAATTATTCTTTCATTCACTGTTAAAA
>NW_027887661.1:0-243 GCF_054177405.1 Leptonychotes weddellii | reverse complement strand
TTCTTTCTTCTTTCCTTCCTTCCTTCCTTCTTTCTTTCTTCTTTCTTTCTTTCTTTCAGAAGGAGAGAGGGCAGGTAGGGGCAGAGGGAGAGAGAGAATCCTAAGAACCCTAACTCGGGGCTCAATCTCACAACCTTGAGATCATGACCTGAGCCCAAATCAAGAGTCAGATGCTTAACTGACTGAGCCACACAGGTGGCCCACCTTTCTCTTTTCTTTTCTTTTCTTTCTTTCTTTCTTTCT
>NW_027887660.1:0-243 GCF_054177405.1 Leptonychotes weddellii | reverse complement strand
TATGACATGCTTTTACTATTAAATGTGTTGTGATTTTCCATTGGAATTAAGTCCTCGTTTCTGTGGCTGGTTGACAGCCGTTTTTGCATTAAATGTTAGTATAACATCTAAATGTTCTGTGTCAGCTTAAGACAGATCTTAATTCAAATACCTTTTTTTTAAATTATGTTAGTCACCATACAGTACATCGTTAGTTTTTGTTTTTTTTAAAGATTTTATTTATTTGACAGAGACACAGCGAGA
>NW_027887659.1:0-243 GCF_054177405.1 Leptonychotes weddellii | reverse complement strand
AAAAAATAACACAGCTCTCTCAGTCTTTTCAGATTGGATCTGTGCTGCAGTACTCTTTCAACACTTATCCAGGTTTGCACTGAGTGCAGAGAATAATGTGAAAGTTTAGGATCTTCTCTGGTCTTTTCTGAGTATATGTTTTGCCATGGGCATGCATGTGGCTTTCTAAATTTTCCCATATACTTGGTTGCTTTTATTTTTTATTTTATTTTATTTTTTTAAAGGTTTATTTATTTATTTTAT
>NW_027887658.1:0-243 GCF_054177405.1 Leptonychotes weddellii | reverse complement strand
GGGTTCTGACTCAGTGACCTCATGACTGTTCCAAGTTCCTTTGTTGTGATGGTGCCATCGCCATCTTTGTCAAATGGGGAGAAAGCCTCCTTGAACTCTGCAATCTGTTCTTAGGTCAGCTGATCAGCCCTGGTGCGAGCGAAGGGAAGAGGAGCAGAGGGAGCGAGGGCGGCTGCACCAGCGCGGGGGCTGTGCGGGCTGGGCGCCTCCACGGCTGCTGCTCTGAGGTTTTATTTTTCACTT
>NW_027887657.1:0-243 GCF_054177405.1 Leptonychotes weddellii | reverse complement strand
CTCTGTCAAATAAATAAATAAAATCTTTAAAAAAAAAAAAAAAGAAGCACAGAAAAAATGAGTCAAAAGGTACAGGTGGACAATAGAACAAAAACAAGTATATTAGTGTATATCTAAACTATGCAAATTATTTTTTGCTTTTATGTAAAGAGTTATTATCTAGGCTCAGAAAATAATAAATGGGTGATTTTTTTTTTTTAGTCGGCATAAAATCCCGCAGTACACTTCATCCTCTAGCCCTGT
>NW_027887656.1:0-243 GCF_054177405.1 Leptonychotes weddellii | reverse complement strand
TTGAACATTTTTCATATATTGATACGCTAGTTACATCTAGTTGTAAATTACATACTCATAATCCTTTGTCCTGCAATCCATTGCTCTGTTAATCTTTATATGAAGATTGTTCTGTGATAGGTTGAAGTTTTTTCCCTAGCTTTTTTTTTTTTTTTTTGTCTTTCAACTGTGTTCATATATATAACATGGAGAAAATTATGTGTGCCTGTGTTTTGGGTTCTCAGGGCTTTTTTTTTTTTTTTT
>NW_027887655.1:0-243 GCF_054177405.1 Leptonychotes weddellii | reverse complement strand
AGAGGAGGTTTTCCACACGGCAGCCCAGCCATCTCTAAACCTTGGTGGGGTTGAAGGAAAACACCTGTTTGTGATAACTTAAGCTTCCCCTTGGGAGCGCCGGGCTGGTTCAGTTGGTAGAGCATGGGACTTTTGATCTCAGGGGTTATAAGTTTGAGCCCCACGTTGGGTTGTAGAGGTTACTTAAAATAAAAAAAAAATTTTAAAGATTTTATTTATTTATTTGACAGAGAGAGAGATAGC
>NW_027887654.1:0-243 GCF_054177405.1 Leptonychotes weddellii | reverse complement strand
GACCGGGTAAGATCCCAGGCAGGAGCACTTCTCCCACACGGTGCGGAGGAGGAGGCCAGGGGACAGTCCCCAGCTGCAGCAGGGAGGAGGGCAGGACCAAGGAGGGGGCTCCCAGCCTCCATCCACAGGGGCAGGCGGTCCCACCCCGGGCCTGGAGGGGAGACAGGGAAGTGGCATCTGCTGAGCCCAGTGGGGGGCTATCCCACTGCAAAGTGCCCCCCTCTGCCACCCGGGCCTCCATGG
>NW_027887653.1:0-1622 GCF_054177405.1 Leptonychotes weddellii | reverse complement strand
ATAATGGAAAAATCAAAACCAGAGCTCATAGTAAAAGCAAATGTGTTATCAGTAAAGGTTAATCTTTCATTTGACTCTAAGCTTCCTGGAAGTTAAGACCAAAACAGGAAAACTGTTATGTAATTCCTAGAGAATACATAATGTGTCAGTTGCTTTCAAGAGACAAATCTAACACATTCCCTAAAACTAGTCTCTGGATTTGTTTTCTCACTTACATGGTAGACTTAATAAAAATATTCCCCAATTACTTTCAAGACTCTTGGAAACTATGGATAATACTGATTAAGCCATTAGGGTTGTAACCTGCTCAAGATAACTCTTCTGCCCCACCCCACTTAGAGAGTTGTGTCCCCAGTGACTAGATGGGCCTTAACATTTTTATATCTGGATCACAGCTTATCCAATTGGATACTCATTATTGGGTATGTGAAATTTGGACTGGGAGGCATCAAAAACTAGTAATCACCAGAACTGAGTTGTATTAATGGCAGCTACCTGAAAAGGTCAACAGACTTCTCCAAAATTGTTTGTTCAGATCTACTTGTTTAGCTCTTTCTTCACTTATGTGAGTTACTTCTTCTCCTTCCTATTAATTCAATCTATCACTGAACTTTAACTAATACAAAAACACAAATTAGATACAATTAAAGTTTTGGTGTGGTGGGAAAAATGATACAATATGAGCTTTTCTTATTAGGAGTGGTAGACCAAATTTCTCAATATTGATTTAATTTCTATGTACTATTTTAGAGATATCTCTTTTCTCAGTATAGTTGAACAGGCACTAGGAATTCTAAATAAATAAAGCTTCTAGACAAAATCTACTTACCAGAGTTTACATAGCCAGAGCAGTTCTATGGACATAATAAGTCTGGTAGCCATGAGAGAAAAATCAGCATTAATGACCAGTAATCATGGAAATATTATCAGCTGGAACATTTAAAACAAAATAATTAAGAAACTTTCATTTCATTAAGCAACCACAATCTCTCTTAGTATCATTTTGAGGCTTTAAAGAAAAGAGTTATCTATTTAACCTCAATTTAAATGAAAAACTCTGAAAGTGTTAATGTTTTTAAAATATAATTTCATTTTGGGACTCTATGCTAAGGAATTGAACTAAACTGAGAAAAAAGATTTATGCTCTACAATATTAATCACAGCATTATTTAATGGTGGAAAAAATTGGCATCGTCCAACTTATAGAATGGTGTAATAATGTAATATTTAGATAAATTATGGTGAATACATACAATGGACCATTATGAAACCTTTAAAATTAGTTTAATATGGGGAAGATGCTCCTGACACATTGAATGAAAAAGGCAGTTTATAAACATTCACGTTTTACAATACTTCCAGTGATTTAGAATTTACATAGCACAAAGTAAGGGTTTTCCTACCCCACTGGTAGTGTCTTGGATGGTCAACAAACTCCTACTGTTGATAATGACAAGAGCTGCCCAAAGATGGTGGCTCAGCTTTTTCTCCATTCTGTGGGTTACCCAATCTCCTTCAAGAAATCCCTCCAGGGGCGTCTGGGTGGCTCAGTTGGTTAAGTGTCTGCCTTCTGCTCAGGTCATGATCCCAGGGTGCTGGGATCAAGCCCCACATCGGGCTCC
>NW_027887652.1:0-243 GCF_054177405.1 Leptonychotes weddellii | reverse complement strand
ATGTTTGTTTTAAGGTGAGGAATGGGTATCTGCTGTTATTTTCTTCCCAAATAATGAAGCAGTTGTTCTCTTACCATTTATTTATTTTCTTCCGCTGGTTTGAATACTAAAAGGTAACATTTCAGAAGTCCTAGTAACACATGGGTCTGTCTATTGCTGGACTCTGTATGCTACTTCAAATAAATATTAGGCTGCCTTATTCCTCATTGTGAAATTGACATAATGCCTCATCTCTCTTCCTAT
>NW_027887651.1:0-243 GCF_054177405.1 Leptonychotes weddellii | reverse complement strand
ACCAGTTACTGGCAGGTGGCTTCTCAGGCATTGCTCAGAGCCCACATTGCCAAGGAAACAAACACTGAGTAAATAAAATGAATCCATAAATTACACAAAGCCCAAAGATCACAAATTTTTGTGTAGCCAATCACTGCTCGTCTGGAGTCTGGGTCCCTGTTGACCTGCCTTCACGGCGCCGTCTCCTTCAGGGCTTGGCTTTTCTCTGTCATCCTCTTGTGTCTCCCTACTTTGCAGGATACA
>NW_027887650.1:0-243 GCF_054177405.1 Leptonychotes weddellii | reverse complement strand
GAAGAGCATACCAGGCAGAGGAAACAGCTGTCTCAAACTCACAGAGCAGGCAAAGAGTTGGTAATTTCAAAAAACCGTAGGTATGTTTATTTTGCTTAAGAGAAGAGGGGAAAGGGGCGCCTGGGTGGCTCAGCCGTTAGGCATCTGCCTTCAGCTCAGGTCATGATCCCAGGGTCCGGGATCGAGCCCCGCATTGGGCTCCCTGCTCGGCGGGAAGCCTGCTTCTCCCTCTCCCACTCCCCC
>NW_027887649.1:0-243 GCF_054177405.1 Leptonychotes weddellii | reverse complement strand
CAGCCACGAAGCTCTCAGTGGCTGTAGGGTTTGATAAGTGTGACTGTGGTGTCTGATTCCTGCCGATGCTGAAATTCACAGCCAGCATCACCCTTCCATGTTGCCATGGCAAGTCTCCTTATCAACATCCCCCAAGCCCAGACTGAGACGTCGCTGCTCATTTCCAAGAACGGGAGCCCACCAGCTTGTTATGCAGACTCGCTGAGAGGCTGTGGCCCTCTCACCAGGATGGGCTGGGCACCC
>NW_027887648.1:0-243 GCF_054177405.1 Leptonychotes weddellii | reverse complement strand
TCAACTACTAGTTGACAAAAATATGGAAGATATTTTTAGCAATGAGCTCTAAAACTAATACAGTACAGAAAGTAATAGCCATACCAAGGTCTTCAGTGATTATGAGATAATTTTTTTAAGAGAGAGAGGAGAGGGGTGGGGAATGGGCAGAGATAGAGGGAGAGAAAATCTTTTTATTTATTTATTTATTTATTTATTTTATTCTTATGTTAATCCCCATACATTACATCATTAGTTCTAGAT
>NW_027887647.1:0-243 GCF_054177405.1 Leptonychotes weddellii | reverse complement strand
TGTTGAGGGGCAGACATGAGGATTTCCTTCCTCTGCTGTTTCTTGCCATGGGAATACTGTGTGTAAACTCATATATATCATATATATATATGATACCTAACATCAAGACATATAAGTTGTAGGGAGTAAAATGGAATTAAAATCCTTGTATTGGGCGCCTGGGTGGCTCAGTCGTTAATCGTCTGCCTTCGGCTCAGGTCATGATCCCAGGGTCCTGGGATCGAGCCCCGCGTCGGGCTCCCT
>NW_027887646.1:0-243 GCF_054177405.1 Leptonychotes weddellii | reverse complement strand
CAGAGTGGCTGCACCAGCTTGCATTCCCACCAGCAGTGTAAGAGGGTTCCCCTTTCTCCTCATCCTCGCCAACATCTGTCATTTCCTGACTTGTTAATTTTAGCCATTTTGACTGGTGTGAGGTAGTATCTCATTGAGGTTTTGATTTGGATTTAGGAATGGGTAAATTCTTAAGATTGCCAATTCTACTTTTTTTTTTCCCTTTAAAAAACTTGGATAATTAATATATTCACAGGGATCAGA
>NW_027887645.1:0-243 GCF_054177405.1 Leptonychotes weddellii | reverse complement strand
TTTTTTTTTTTTATTATGTTATGTTGATCACCATACATTACATCATTAGTTTTTGACATAGTGTTCCATGATTCATTGTTTGCGTATAACACCCAGTGCTCCATGCAGAACGTGCCCTCTTTAATACCCGTCACCAGGCTAACCCAGCCTCCCACCCCCCTCCCCTCTAGAACCCTCAGTTTGTTTTTCAGAGTCCATCGTCTCTCATGGTCATCTCCCCCTCCGATTTCCTCCCCTTCATTC
>NW_027887644.1:0-243 GCF_054177405.1 Leptonychotes weddellii | reverse complement strand
TATTATTCATTAATAAATTCTTATTTAGAAAATTAAATGTATATTATTTGTCAATCTTTTGATACAGGAACAACGTACCCCTTTGCCTTCTTGTTTCTTATCTTTTTTTTTAAGTTGACTGTTGACTGGGGTTGATGTTATCATTTTTACCTAAACTACACTCATCATGCCTGGGACTTAATTTTGTTAAAATAAGACAGGTGAAACTACAGGAGTACAGAATCCTACTAGAGTTTAATGACC
>NW_027887643.1:0-243 GCF_054177405.1 Leptonychotes weddellii | reverse complement strand
CTGGTTCTCTAACTCCACTTTCCTTCCCTTACCGACTCTCACCCCTTGAGGAGACATCTGTTTCTCCAAGAAAATAGACATATGGTCTTCCCCCTTCCCTCCTTGTCACACACTCAGTCTCTCTCTCTCTCATTCACACACACACACAACAGATACACACTCTCTCTCACAAATCCCCCAACACACACACACACACACACAACAAATATACACTTTCTCACACAAATCCCCCAACACACACAC
>NW_027887642.1:0-1622 GCF_054177405.1 Leptonychotes weddellii | reverse complement strand
TGGTATTTTGATACGGATTGCATTAAATGTGTAGATTGCTCAAGGTAGCATTGACATCTCCACAATATTCGTTCTTCCAATCCATGAGCATGGGACGTTTTTCCATTTCTTTGTGTCTTCCTCTATTTCTTTCATGAGTATTTTATAGTTTTCTGAGTACAGATCCTTTGCGTCTTTGGTTAGATTTATTCCTAGGTATCTTATGGTTTTGGGTGCAATTGTAAATGGGATTGACTCCTTAATTTCTCTTTGTCTTGTTGTTGGTGTATAGGAATGCCACTGACTTCTGTGCATTGATTTTATATCCTGCCACTTGACTGAATTCCTGTATGAGTTCTGGCAGTTTTGGGGTGGAGTCTTTGGGGTTTTCCACATAAAGTATCATGTCATCTGCAAAGAGTGAGAGTTTCACTTCTTTTTTGCCAATTGGGATGCCTTTTATTTCTTTTTGTTGTCTGATTCCTGTGGCTAGGACTTCTAATACAATGTTGAATAGCAATGGTGATAGTGGGCATCCCTGCTGTATTCCTGACCTTAGGGGGAAAACTCTCAGTTTTTCCCCATTGAGAAAGATATTCGCTGTGGGTTTGTCATAGGTGGCTTTTATGATATTGAGGTATGTACCCGCTATGCCTATACTCTGAAGAGTTTTGATCAAGAAAGGATGCTGTATGGGACGCCTGGGTGGCTCAGTCGGTTAAGCGTCTGCCTTCGGCTCAGGTCATGATCCCAGAGTCCTGGGATCGAGTCCCGCATCGGGCTCCTTGCTCAGTGGGGAACCTGGTTCTCCCTCTACTTGCTGCTCCCCCTACTTGTGCTCTCTCTCTCTCTGGCAAATAAATAAATAAAATCTTTAAAAAAAAAAAAAGGATGCTGTACTTTGTCAAATGCTTTTTCTGCATCTATTGAGAGGATCATGTGGTTCTTGTTCTTTCTTTTATTAATGCATTGTATCACATTGATTGATCTGCGGATGTTGAACCAACCTTGCAGCCCAGGGATAAATCCCACTTGGTTGTGGTGAATAACCGTTTTAATGTACTGTTGGATCCTGTTGGCTAGTATTTTGATGAGAATTTTTGCATCCATGTTCATCAGGGATATTGGTCTGTAATTCTCCTTTTTGATGGGGTCTTTGTCTGGTTTTGGGATCAAGGTAATGCTGGCCTCATAAAATGAGTTTGGAAGTTTTCCTTCCATTTCTATTTTTTGGAACAGTTTCAGAAGAATAGGTATTAATTCTTCTTGAAATGTTTGGTAGAATTCCCTGGGAAGCCATCTGGCCCTGGGCTTTTGTTTGTTGGGAGATTTTTGATGACTGCTTCAATTTCCTTAGTGGTTATAGGTCTGTTCAGGTTTTCTCTTTCTTCCTGGTTCAGTTTTGGTAGTTGATACATCTCTAGGAATGCATCCATTTCTTCCAGATTATCTAATTTACTGGCATATAGTTGCTCATAATATGTTCTTATAATTGTTGTATTTCATTGGTGTTGGTTGTGATCTCTCCTCTTTCATTCATGATTTATTTATTTGGGTCCTTTCTCTTTTCTTTTTGATAAGTCTGGCCAGGGGATTATCAATCTTATTAATTCTTTCAAAGAACCAGCTCCTAGTTTCGTTGA
>NW_027887641.1:0-243 GCF_054177405.1 Leptonychotes weddellii | reverse complement strand
CAGGATTGAACTCTGACCTGAGAAAACCACTTATGTGGTCGCTGCTGGTAAATGTGTCTCTATGGCCTACCTTCCTGTACGATCTCTAACAGGACTGTTGTCTACGCTCATTTTTTAAAAGTGTATGTTTTACATATCTCTCAGAAAAGATCCCTATTCAGATATTATGTGTCATATACTGTGCTAAGCACTAAGAAAAGTATTTAAGTAGCCTACAGTCTAGCTTTCAAACAAATATGTATA
>NW_027887640.1:0-243 GCF_054177405.1 Leptonychotes weddellii | reverse complement strand
AAAAAGAAAATTGAGAATATAAAACTTTAAAATAATAGAATAAAAATATAAGAAAATTTGAGTGAAAAATACAATAATCAAAATGAATATTCACTAAATGGCCTCCATATCATATCTGAGATGGCAGAATAAAAAAATCAGTAAACTTGAAAATAGCAAAATAGAAGTCATCCAACATGAAGAACAAAGAAATTTTTTTTAAAAAAAAAAAGAGAGATGTACGCAGGAAACAAACTGAGTGTT
>NW_027887639.1:0-243 GCF_054177405.1 Leptonychotes weddellii | reverse complement strand
GCTCTTCTGTCTATCTCTCTGTCAAATAAATAAATACAATCTTTAAAAAAAAAATTCCTCATATCAGTGAGGAATTTTGACCCTATCTTATACCTCATCCAAACTTTAAAAAACACAAGATTAAAAAAAAAGAAGGCTTGAGATTCTTGGCACTCATCTTATCTATGATGGAATACAACGAGAACCCAGCCAGCAGGTAGTGAGCTTGCCAGCAAAGTATAAATTGGGAAGTAGAATTTAATT
>NW_027887638.1:0-243 GCF_054177405.1 Leptonychotes weddellii | reverse complement strand
TCTTTCTTTCTTCTTTCCTTCCTTCCTTCCTTCTTTCTTTCTTCCTTTCTTTCTTTCAGAAGGAGAGAGGGCAGGTAGGGGCAGAGGGAGAGAGAGAATCCTAAGAACCCTAACTCGGGGCTCAATCTCACAACCTTGAGATCATGACCTGAGCCCAAATCAAGAGTCAGATGCTTAACTGACTGAGCCACACAGGTGGTCCACCTTTCTCTTTTCTTTTCTTTTCTTTCTTTCTTTCTTTCT
>NW_027887637.1:0-243 GCF_054177405.1 Leptonychotes weddellii | reverse complement strand
CACAAATAGTTTTCCCAAGTGGTTGCACCATTTGGCATTCACCAGAGCAGTGTATGAGAATTCCTGTTGTTCTGCATCAGAGGTCTTCAAACTATAGTTCTTGAGCCAAATCGGCTTTATTTGTAAATAAAGTTGTATTGGAACACAGCCACACTCTTGTTATAAATGAGGTGCTTCGTGCTACAAAAGCAGAATTAAGAAACCATATGGACTTCAAAGCTTAAAATATGTACTTTCTGGCCC
>NW_027887636.1:0-243 GCF_054177405.1 Leptonychotes weddellii | reverse complement strand
TCACTCACTGCCTTTAAAATCCTTGTTTGTCTGACACGAGGACGGAACAATGAAAATAACAGAATTTCAACCAAACCAGCTTCCCATGGTCACAGGCGACCCACAAGAACCACCTGGGAAATCAGGTATTCCGTCAGAGTGCAGGGGGTTGGGGTGGCGAACACACTATGTTCCCTCCGTTTTTGGTCCCAGTTTAAACATGTGTCCACAGCCAAGGGAGAGCCAAACCAGTAGCTCTTCAGC
>NW_027887635.1:0-243 GCF_054177405.1 Leptonychotes weddellii | reverse complement strand
GACCCGAGCCGAAGGCAGTTGCCCAACCAACTGAGCCACCCAGACGCCCCGCGGCTGGCTCTTGATTTTGGCTCAGGTCATGATCTCAGGGTCCTGGGATTGATCCCCGTGTCGGGCTCCGTGCTCAGAGCACAGTCGGCTTGAGGATTTCTCTCCCTTTTTCCCTGCCCCTCCTCCTCCTCAAATAAATTAATTTTTTAAAAAAAATTTATAAATGGAAGAGGGTAAGAATTTCTAGAGTAC
>NW_027887634.1:0-243 GCF_054177405.1 Leptonychotes weddellii | reverse complement strand
CAGAGTGGCTGCACCAGCTTGCATTCCCACCAGCAGTGTAAGAAGGTTCCCCTTTCTCCTCATCCTCGCCAACATCTGTCATTTCCTGACTTGTTAATTTTAGCCATTTTGACTGGTGTGAGGTAGTATCTCATTGAGGTTTTGATTTGGATTTAGGAATGGGTAAATTCTTAAGATTGCCAATTCTACTTTTTTTTTTTCCCTTTAAAAAACTTGGATAATTAATATATTCACAGGGATCAG
>NW_027887633.1:0-243 GCF_054177405.1 Leptonychotes weddellii | reverse complement strand
GCACTTTTTAAGGAATTACCTGGCTCAGGCAAGGAGTTATCTCTCATCATCTTTGGGATCACTTAACATATGTGTTGGATCAAATGTCATTTTGATTTCTTTAAAAATTATTCTAATTTTAGGGCGCCTGGGTGGCTCAGTTGGTTAAGCGACTGCCTTCGGCTCAGGTCATGATCCTGGAGTCCCGGGATCGAGTCCCACATCGGGCTCCCTGCTCGGCAGGGAGTCTGCTTCTCCCTCTGA
>NW_027887632.1:0-243 GCF_054177405.1 Leptonychotes weddellii | reverse complement strand
ATAACAAGCTTAAATACCTTGATAAGATATATGAATACTTAAAAGTAAGAATTAATACAGACAAATCCAATGGCTTTTCATATATATACTTATATATACATATATACTTACATATTTATTATATTATAGCTGTATCTCTTCTAAGTGAAAGTTAGCCTAATACTTAGTGAGGCTGTTTCAATTTTGGAGGACTATATGCCCTTTTTGGGGCATACCATTTCAACTCATTTGCCAAGTAACCCA
>NW_027887631.1:0-1622 GCF_054177405.1 Leptonychotes weddellii | reverse complement strand
CAATTATAAGAACATATTATGAGCAGCTATATGCCAGCAAATTAGATAATCTGGAAGAAATGGGTGCATTCCTAGAGATGTATAAACTACCAAAACTGAACCAGGAAGAAATAGAAAACCTGAACAGACCCATAAGCAGTAAGGAAATTGAAGCAGTCATCAAAAATCTCCCAACAAACAAGAGCCCAGGGCCAGATGGCTTCCCAGGGGAATTCTACCAAACATTTAAAGAAGAATTAATACCTATTCTCCTGAAACTGTTCCAAAAAATAGAAACAGAAGGAAAACTTCCAAACTCATTGTATGAGGCCAGCATTACCTTGATCCCAAAACCAAAGACCACATCAAAAGGGAGAATTACAGACCAATATCCTTGATGAACATGGATGCAAAAATTCTCACCAAAATACTAGGCAATAGGATCCAACAGTACATTAAAGGGATTATTCACCACGACCAAGTGGGATTTATTCCTGGGCTGCAAGGTTGGTTCAACATCTGCAAATCAATTAATGTGGTATAATACATTAATAAAAGAAAGAACAAGAATAATATGATACTCTCAATAGATGCAGAAAAAGCATTTGACAAAGTACAGCATCCTTTCTTGATGAAAACTCTTCACAGTGTAGGGATAGAGAGTACATACCTCAATATCATAAAAGCCATCTATGAAAAACCCATACGAATACCATACTCAATGGGGAAAAACTGAGAGCTTGTCCCCTAAGGTCAGGAACATGGCAGGATGTCCACTATCACCACTGCTATTCAACATAGTACTAGAAGTCCTAGCCACAGCAATCAGGCAACAAAAAGAAATAAAAAGCATCCGAAATGGCAAAGAAGAAGTGAAACTCTCACTTTTTGCAGATGATATGATACTTTATGTGGAAAACCCAAAAGACTACACCCCAAAACTACTAGAACTCATACAGGAATTCAGTAAAGTGACAGGATATAAAATCAATGCACAGAAATCAGTGGCATTTCTATACACCAACAACAAGACACAAGAAAGAGAAATTAAGGAGTCAATCCCATTTACAATTGCACCCAAAACTATAAGATAGCTAGGAATAAATCTAACCAAAGAGGCAAAGCATCTGTACTCAGAAAGCTATAGAATACTCATGAAAGAAATAGAGGAAGACACAAAGAAATGGAAAAACGTTCCACGCTCATGGATTGGAAGAACAAATATTATAAAAATGTCTATGCTACCTAGAGCAATCTACACATTTAATGCAATCCCTATCAAAATACCATCAGCTTTTTTCAAAGAAATGGAACAAATAATCCTAAAATTTGTATGGAACCAGAAAAGACCCCGAATAGCCAGAAGAATGTTGAAAAAGAAAAGCAAAGCTGGTGGCATCACAATTCCGGACTTCAAGCTCTATTACAAAGCTGTAATCATCAAGACAGTATGGTACGGGCACAAAAACAGACACATAGATCAATGGAACAGAATAGAGAGCCCAGAAATGGACCCTCAACTCTATGGTCAACTAATCTTTGACAAAGCAGAAAGAATGTCCAATGGAAAAAGACAGTCTCTTCAACAAATGGTGTTGGGAAAATTGGACAGCCACATGCAGAAGAATGAAACTGGACCATTT
>NW_027887630.1:0-243 GCF_054177405.1 Leptonychotes weddellii | reverse complement strand
ACTCTCCAGTTGATGGACATTTGGCTTGTTTCCAGTCTTTCTCTGTCGCAGACAATGCTTCAGTTAACATGCTCCTACCTATCTCGTATTGCTTACATGAGTCCACTGCTGTGTTCCTCCTGCTGTAGAACCAGACAAAAGGCAAAGGTTAAACCTGTAGTCCATTGAGCCTTTTGACTTGTTCCGTTTCCTACTCCAGAGGCTCCTATGGTCCCGGCCATATGGCCACACTGACAAAGATGA
>NW_027887629.1:0-243 GCF_054177405.1 Leptonychotes weddellii | reverse complement strand
GTGCCCTAGGCTTTTTATTTTACTTTTTTACATTCCCACCCCCCCATACACACCTCTTTTGCTTCTTTGACTGGGTAATTTCTTTTTTTTTTTTTTTTAAAGATTTTATTTATTTATTTGAGAGAGAGAGAATGAGAGAGAGCACATGAGAGGGGGGAGGGTCAGAGGGAGAAGCAGATTCCCTGCCGAGCAGGGAGCCCAATGCGGGACTCGATCCAGGGACTCCAGGATCATGACCTGAGC
>NW_027887628.1:0-243 GCF_054177405.1 Leptonychotes weddellii | reverse complement strand
TGATGTAATGTATGGTGATTAACATAACATAAAAAAAAAAGAAACTTTGTGGGAGAATCAGTACCCAGGTTTGATACAACACATTATCTAAAATGTCTAATTTTAAAGAAAAAACTATAAGTCATGACAAGAAACAGGAAAATGTGGCCCATATACATGAAAAAAAGCAACAGAGACTGCACGTGACAAAGCCGCCATGACAAAGCAGCCATTATAAATGTGTTCAGAGAACTGAAGGAGAGC
>NW_027887627.1:0-243 GCF_054177405.1 Leptonychotes weddellii | reverse complement strand
ATAACAAGCTTAAATACCTTGATAAGATATATGAATACTTAAAGGTAAGAATTAATACAGACAAATCCAATGGCTTTTCATATATATACTTATATATACATATATACTTACATATTTATTATATTATAGCTGTATCTCTTCTAAGTGAAAGTTAGCCTAATACTTAGTGAGGCTGTTTCAATTTTGGAGGACTATATGCCCTTTTTGGGGCATACCATTTCAACTCATTTGCCAAGTAACCCA
>NW_027887626.1:0-243 GCF_054177405.1 Leptonychotes weddellii | reverse complement strand
GACCCGAGCCGAAGGCAGTCGCCCAACCAACTGAGCCACCCAGGCGCCCCGCGGCTGGCTCTTGATTTTGGCTCAGGTCATGATCTCAGGGTCCTGGGATTGATCCCCGTGTCGGGCTCCGTGCTCAGAGCACAGTCGGCTTGAGGATTTCTCTCCCTTTTTCCCTGCCCCTCCTCCTCCTCAAATAAATTAATTTTTTAAAAAAAATTTATAAATGGAAGAGGGTAAGAATTTCTAGAGTAC
>NW_027887625.1:0-243 GCF_054177405.1 Leptonychotes weddellii | reverse complement strand
CTCTGTCCCTCCCCCTTGAGTGTGCATGCTCTTTCTCTCTCTCTAAAAAAAAAAAAACCTATGATAATGTATCAAATATTTAAAACTACCTTAGGGAAAACCTTCAGAAACATGGAGAGGGGCCTCTTTGTTAATCTTTTGATGTAGAGGTGTAGACTGAGAG
Organism: Leptonychotes weddellii; assembly: GCF_054177405.1. NCBI lineage: Eukaryota > Metazoa > Chordata > Mammalia > Carnivora > Phocidae > Leptonychotes > Leptonychotes weddellii. The sequence goes on along the minus strand of NW_027887625.1, from coordinate 80 downwards.
TTTCTGGTTCTATACAATCAGTATTATATAATAATCTTTAGAAACAAAGCAAGGCTCTGCACAGCAGACTGCAAAATAAA
>NW_027887624.1:0-243 GCF_054177405.1 Leptonychotes weddellii | reverse complement strand
CTTTGCGTGAATCCTCACAATAGTCCTGTGAGGGAGGTGCTGTACCCACGTTCCAAGGAACTCGGGAATGACTCCGTGATGATGAGTCTTGCTCAGGAAAGGGCAGCTGTATCCCTTCTGTGTGCAGCCACGGTGTCTGTGGAGTCCCCAGCTGGGGTCAGAGCCCCGGCCAGCGTCCGGAATCCGGGCCACCGTGTCTCCCCCCAGGCGTCTAGGGCAGGGGTCCAAGCTGCTGGGAGGCTG
>NW_027887623.1:0-243 GCF_054177405.1 Leptonychotes weddellii | reverse complement strand
AAGCTTTAAGTGACCTTGCAAGCTGACACTCCATCACAGACTGATATAATGGAATAGTATACATCCTTAGGTTGGAGATGTCAGCTCAGTGTGGACACCATATTTAGGTAGTATCCCAAGTGATGTGGTCTCCAGAACTAGGTAAGTGTCACAGTTAATTTCCCAAGGCCCTGTGGATATAATGCCTAAAAGGGAGTTACTTTTATATTTCCATTTCAGAAATAAGAGAAATAAACTACAAAT
>NW_027887622.1:0-243 GCF_054177405.1 Leptonychotes weddellii | reverse complement strand
ATGGTTCATTAAATTCATTAAATTTGCCCAGAGAGCAGTGTCAACCTCCTAGGCAAACCCAGCTAGCCTGTTTGTCCTGGGCACGGAGCCAGGGGAGATCAGCTGTGCTGCTTACCACCGAGGGTGCAGAGGTGGGAACTCATCTACTCACCATGCTGTACAGGAAAGGTCCCCAGGAGAGCACCGAATCTAAAGGAAACCACATGTGTACAAAATGTACAAAATAAGTCCGCAGTGGCTCTG
>NW_027887621.1:0-243 GCF_054177405.1 Leptonychotes weddellii | reverse complement strand
TTTTTTAAAAAAGATTTTATATATTTGTTTGACAGAGAGAGAGGGCACAAGCAGGGGGAGCAGCAGAGGGAGAGGGAGAAGCAGGCTTCCCGCTGAGCAGGGAACCGGACATGGGGCTCAATCCCAGGACCCTGGGATCATGACCTGAATTGAAGGCAGATGCTTAACCGACTGAGCCACACAGGCGTCCCTATAGCACACTTTGAATTAATTCTTTACCATTTTATTTTTAATGTAAGAATC
>NW_027887620.1:0-243 GCF_054177405.1 Leptonychotes weddellii | reverse complement strand
TCACTCACTGCCTTTAAAATCCTTGTTTGTCTGACACGAGGACAGAACAATGAAAATAACAGAATTTCAACCAAACCAGCTTCCCATGGTCACAGGCGACCCACAAGAACCACCTGGGAAATCAGGTATTCCGTCAGAGTGCAGGGGGTTGGGGTGGCGAACACACTATGTTCCCTCCGTTTTTGGTCCCAGTTTAAACATGTGTCCACAGCCAAGGGAGAGCCAAACCAGTAGCTCTTCAGC
>NW_027887619.1:0-243 GCF_054177405.1 Leptonychotes weddellii | reverse complement strand
AATGTTTTTGTTTTGTTTTGTTTTGTTTTCAGTATCTTTTTTTAAAATTTTTTATTGTTATGTTAATCACCATACATTACATCATTAGTTTTTGATGTAGTGTTCCATGATTCATTGTTTGTGCATAACACCCAGTGCTCCATGCAGAATGTGCCCTCTTTACCAAAAATCTGTTTTTAATATGTTCTCTCCACAACATGATTTTCTTTTGAAAATCAATTATTCTTTCATTCACTGTTAAAA
>NW_027887618.1:0-243 GCF_054177405.1 Leptonychotes weddellii | reverse complement strand
GACAAAGTAACAGAGCCGCCAACTGTACTGAGGCAACAGGAACAGGTTAATGTCATGTCAGCCTGGCGCTGGTGGCTCTTTTTGTCCCAGATAATGTCCTATTTGATTCTGTCTTGACTAGGCCCCTGCCTCTACTGCCCTTTAAGAAACAGAATCTGAAGGAACAGGGAACAGAGTAGCACAGAAACTGTTGTTTATTCACTGAATGAATATTTACGGATCACACACTTACGCGGCACGCAC
>NW_027887617.1:0-243 GCF_054177405.1 Leptonychotes weddellii | reverse complement strand
AGCTGACACTGGCATCAACCCTCTACCATCGGTGATTTATGAAATAACACCTATTGTTCACCTGACACTTTGGATTGGACCCTACCCTGGGTTCCTGAAGGAGCATGTACCTTAGACCCCTTGCCAATGTAAACACCTATTGTTCACCTGACACTTTGGATTGGACCCTACCCTGGGTTCCTGAAGGAGCAGGTACCTTAGACCCCTTGCCAGTGTAAACACCTATTGTTCACCTGACACTTT
>NW_027887616.1:0-243 GCF_054177405.1 Leptonychotes weddellii | reverse complement strand
TTTTATAAATGCATTTCAGGATGACATAAACATTTTGGGCAGCCATATCACTCTATTGATGCATAATGAGCTTGTAGAAAATCAAATGAAGACTTTGGATTCAGTTAAATAAAATTCAAGGGTACTTTAGCTATCCAATTCGAGCCCTTTGGGAGTTAGAATTCACTAAGACTCTTGCACATTCACTTTTTTTTTTTTTCTTTTTTTCTTTTTTATTTATTTTTTTTTTTGAATTTTTTTTTT
>NW_027887615.1:0-243 GCF_054177405.1 Leptonychotes weddellii | reverse complement strand
ACATGCACACATGTTCTCCATCGCTTCTCTGACTCACTTGTTGGCCCCTCAGGAAACCACACAAAACCTGGGAGGCTGCCCTAGCGCCTGAGCACAAAGAGGAGACAAGAGCAAGGTCCTAGTCCCTGCAGGCTCTAGGATGCCCCGAGCACATCCCGCGGGGAACCTGACCCTGATCCGTACAACTTCCTGTGCTGGTCGGGCTATATCCTCCAGCAGCTGCTGACCCTGGAGGGAGGGCAA
>NW_027887614.1:0-243 GCF_054177405.1 Leptonychotes weddellii | reverse complement strand
GAAGAGCATACCAGGCAGAGGAAACAGCTGTCTCAAACTCACAAAGCAGGCAAAGAGTTGGTAATTTCAAAAAACCGTAGGTATGTTTATTTTGCTTAAGAGAAGAGGGGAAAGGGGCGCCTGGGTGGCTCAGCCGTTAGGCATCTGCCTTCAGCTCAGGTCATGATCCCAGGGTCCGGGATCGAGCCCCGCATTGGGCTCCCTGCTCGGCGGGAAGCCTGCTTCTCCCTCTCCCACTCCCCC
>NW_027887613.1:0-243 GCF_054177405.1 Leptonychotes weddellii | reverse complement strand
TTTGACAGAGAGAGAGACAGCACGAGAGGGTACACAAGCAGGGGGACTGGGAGAGGGAGAAGTGGGCTTCCCCCCAAGCAGGGAGCCCAACGCAGGGCCTGATCCCAGGACCCCGGGATCATGACCCAAGCCAAAGGCAGACACTTAACGACTGAGCCACCCAGGCACCCCATAAAATCTTTTAAAAAAAGATAGATTCATCACAAAGATCTACCAAAATTTGCTAACTAACAAGAATATGAG
>NW_027887612.1:0-243 GCF_054177405.1 Leptonychotes weddellii | reverse complement strand
ACGGGCACACAGCAGCCGGAACCACAGCCCCCACAGCCGGAGCCATGGCCCCCACAGCCTGAGCCGCAGCCTCCGGAACAGCCACAGCAGCCCATGGTTCTGGTGGGTTGAGGGTGGAGCAGGTCAGAGGAGCAGGTGCAGAGGACTGGTGTTCAGGTGTGGAGCTTCCTGGGCCGGGAGCCCTTTATACACCTGCCAGGGTCAGGTGTGATGTTGGGTACATGGTCACTTCCTGGTTCTTGT
>NW_027887611.1:0-243 GCF_054177405.1 Leptonychotes weddellii | reverse complement strand
GAGCCCCAGTTGTTTCCTAGCAACATTTAAAATTGTGTCTTTTAAGAATATATCGATCCTGACTTTTATTCCAATAATGGATGGAATAAATTTTAGGGTAGAATTTTGTTCAGTTTGGATTTAATCTTTTGAAAAATAAATTCCTTGTTTACTTGTTTGATTACACTTCTCTTTGTTATCTTTAAGAGGTAAGACTGCAGGGTGACTAGCATGTTCTGTGAATCTGCCATTCCTAAAAGTTTT
>NW_027887610.1:0-1622 GCF_054177405.1 Leptonychotes weddellii | reverse complement strand
GAGAGTTGTTGCTCTTCTTTTCTTCGATCTCCTGTTGGGTTTGTAGGTGTTCAGAATGGTTTGATCCCGATCCAGCTGAATTCCTGAGAGGAGACGAAATCCAGGTCTCCTACTCCTCCGCCATCTTGCTCCGCCCCCGCAACGGAGGATTCTTATTGCCAGCCTTAGTCTTTAATTAGCATGCATTTTATTTGTAAAACATATTTAATAGGAAAACAATTTGGCTACATTTTGGAGACTTGTCAGAGAAACTCCAAAAAATATCTGTTTAATTTAGCAGACAAGATCTTAAGAAGAGCAATTTCAGGAGAACGGTAGGACAAGCAGCTAGATTGAAATGAATAAAAACATGCACAAAATTCTTGGGTATATGGGCATAGAACGCTGCTTCTAGAAACTCAACTCGGGAGAGAGAAACCTTTGCACAAAAAGGAGTTTCACTTGAAATCTCAATAACCCTCAAAGGTGTGACACCCAAACATTCAAAGAAAGGGAGGAGGAATTTTTACTGTAGAGACTGAACAGTTGAAAAAAGAAACGGAGAAATGAAGTAAAAAAGCGGGGATGTTACTCACCTCTCCAGCACTGGACCTCCTCTCTGGCTGTGAGTGCTGCAGGAATATAAAGCCTCCTATAAAGGAGTCGTTCTGGCCCCAAGCTCTGTGATTGGCTCTTAGGACCTGTTGCAAAGAACTTCCTGCATCCAGCAGGTGGAGACCATTTCCTGAGGGTCAGCCTCACCTTCTCCTAGACTAGAGGTTAACCTTGTCTGCCCATAGAACCCACCTCCCTGAGGCATCATTTCAAAGTATCTGTTCCCAGAGATTCTGATTCATGAATCAGTTTGGGGCTGCCCAGACATTGGGTTTCTTTAAAGATCCCCAGATGGTAACTGGGTGATGGGCATTAAGGAGGGCATGTGATGTGATGAGCACTGGGTGTTATATGCAACTGATAAATTGAACACTACATTTGAGACTAATGATGTATATTATATGTTGGCTAATTGAATTTAAATAAAAAATAAATAAAGACCCCCAGATGATTGTAATTGCAGCCGATCTTGTAAAGCACTGCTCAAAGCCTTCAGCTGTGAATAGCCGCCCCATTCTGTCATACCAGATATTTAAAAGTCCACCCACATTTCATGTTAAATATAAGTGACTTGTAAATACAAAAGGTATATCAATAGCCAAGTTCATCAGTTTTACATTGACAATATTAATTTTTGTAGATATATAAATGACTTCAAAATTTTAGAGTTCAAAGGTTTTTTTTTTGTTTTTTTTTTAAATCTTATTTATTTATTTATTCATGAAAGTCAGAGAGAGAGGCAGAGGCAGAGGGAGAGAAGCAGGCTCCCCGCCTAGCAGGGAGGCCGATGTGGGACTCGATCCCAGGACCCTGGGATCATGACCTGAGCCGAAGGCAGACACTCAACCGTCTGAGCCACCCAGGCGCCCCTAGAGTTCAAAGTTTTTTTTTTAATTTTTAAAATTTTATTTATTTTTGAAAATATTCAGAATACGTGTTCTTAAATGTTTTATTTTTTCCAAAAGTATTTTAGCATTATTCAGATCCATGGTATCTTATTATTCTATTCTTTATTAACTGGTTTTTTT
>NW_027887609.1:0-243 GCF_054177405.1 Leptonychotes weddellii | reverse complement strand
CAGCCACAAAAAAGAATGAAATCTTGCCATTTGGAACAACATGGATGGATCTAGAAGGTATAATCCTAAGTGAAATAAGTCAGTCAGAGAAAGACAAATACATTATGATTTCACTCATATGTGGAATTTAAAAAACAAAACAAACAAAGGAAAAAAGAGATAAACCAAAAAACAGACTCTTAACTATAGAGAAGAAACTGATGGGGAGGAGGACAGGTGAAATAGGTGAGGGGTATTAAGAGT
>NW_027887608.1:0-243 GCF_054177405.1 Leptonychotes weddellii | reverse complement strand
TCTGTCCCTCCCCCTTGAGTGTGCATGCTCTTTCTCTCTCTCTAAAAAAAAAAAAAACCTATGATAATGTATCAAATATTTAAAACTACCTTAGGGAAAACCTTCAGAAACATGGAGAGGGGCCTCTTTGTTAATCTTTTGATGTAGAGGTGTAGACTGAGAGTTTCTGGTTCTATACAATCAGTATTATATAATAATCCTTAGAAACAAAGCAAGGCTCTGCACAGCAGACTGCAAAATAAA
>NW_027887607.1:0-243 GCF_054177405.1 Leptonychotes weddellii | reverse complement strand
GGGTGGCTCAGTCAGTTAACTGTCTGCCTTCGGCTCAGGTCAGAATCCCCAGGTCCTGGGATTGAGCCCCGCAACGGGCTCCCTGCTCTGCAGGGGGCCTGCTTCTCCCTCTCCCTCTGCCTGCTGCTCCCCCTGCTTGTGCTCTCTCTCTCTCTGTCAAATAAGTAAATAAAATTTTTTTTTAAAAAATGGATTTGAAAATGGTCTCTTAGGATTCTGTTGTATAAAATGTACAGATTTATC
>NW_027887606.1:0-243 GCF_054177405.1 Leptonychotes weddellii | reverse complement strand
CAGCCACGAAGCTCTCAGTGGCTGTAGGGTTTGATAAGTGTGATTGTGGTGTCTGATTCCTGCCGATGCTGAAATTCACAGCCAGCATCACCCTTCCATGTTGCCATGGCAAGTCTCCTTATCAACATCCCCCAAGCCCAGACTGAGACGTCGCTGCTCATTTCCAAGAACGGGAGCCCACCAGCTTGTTATGCAGACTCGCTGAGAGGCTGTGGCCCTCTCACCAGGATGGGCTGGGCACCC
>NW_027887605.1:0-243 GCF_054177405.1 Leptonychotes weddellii | reverse complement strand
GAAAAAATTCACAAGAATGTGTTACTAACCTCTTCAATTTAGGTATGATTAAGAATATTAACAGGTTGAAGAAAATAAAAAAGTATACTAGAAAAGTGAAATATGCTAAACATTTTGCATTTCCTGATCAAACTTCAAAGCAACATACTTTTAAAGCTTTATTCAGAAAGACAAATTCTCCCAGTGTTGAATTTGGGTTCTTTATCTTAGTTCATTATTATTAGATGCAAAGGTAAACTTAAT
>NW_027887604.1:0-243 GCF_054177405.1 Leptonychotes weddellii | reverse complement strand
CACAAACAGTTTTCCCGAGTGGTTGCACCATTTGGCATTCACCGGAGCAGTGTATGAGAATTCCTGTTGTTCTGCATCAGAGGTCTTCAAACTATAGTTCTTGAGCCAAATCGGCTTTATTTGTAAATAAAGTTGTATTGGAACACAGCCACACTCTTGTTATAAATGAGGTGCTTCGTGCTACAAAAGCAGAATTAAGAAACCATATGGACTTCAAAGCTTAAAATATGTACTTTCTGGCCC
>NW_027887603.1:0-243 GCF_054177405.1 Leptonychotes weddellii | reverse complement strand
CCCAGCACAGAGGTTTGTCTGGGCTCTCCCCTGAGCATCAGGGTGGTGAGGGCAGGAGGGAGACCAGCCGGGCAGTGGTGTGGGCAGGGTGGGTGCTCAGGGGAGAGCCTGCTGGGGCAGGGGCAGAGCTCAGCATAGAAATGCCCAGCATGGGGGAGACAGGCTGCAGGGAATGCGCTCAGTGGCTCAAGGAAGATGTAGGAGAGCCCTCGGGGTGGACGTCGTCAGTGATGGAGAGCATAC
>NW_027887602.1:0-243 GCF_054177405.1 Leptonychotes weddellii | reverse complement strand
CATGATGCGGCAGAAAACGGAGGAAGCCTTTGCAGCTGCCTCCAGGGGCTCTTTCCAAGACATGTCCATCTTCACTGAAAGAATGCTATGCTCCTACGGGTGTGTTGAGCAGTTGGGAACAGAACAGGGCTCGCCACCATCAGCCAGGACCCGGGCGCTTTCCACCTGCCCTAGGGCACTCCCTCTGCTGCCTTCGCCTGATGGTTATCCCCACTGCCACGAAGACCACGGTGCAGATGGAGC
>NW_027887601.1:0-243 GCF_054177405.1 Leptonychotes weddellii | reverse complement strand
CTCTTCTGTCTATCTCTCTGTCAAATAAATAAATACAATCTTTAAAAAAAAAAATTCCTCATATCAGTGAGGAATTTTGACCCTATCTTATACCTCATCCAAACTTTAAAAAACACAAGATTAAAAAAAAAGAAGGCTTGAGATTCTTGGCACTCATCTTATCTATGATGGAATACAACGAGAACCCAGCCAGCAGGTAATGAGCTTGCCAGCAAAGTATAAATTGGGAAGTAGAATTTAATT
>NW_027887600.1:0-243 GCF_054177405.1 Leptonychotes weddellii | reverse complement strand
TGAGTCTCTTGCAGACAGCATATCAATGGGTCCTGTTTTTTTTCCCAATCTGATAGCCTGTGTCTTTTGATTGGGGCATTTAGCCCATTTACATTCAGGGTAACTATTGAAAGATATGAATTTAGTGCCATTGTATTGCCTGTCAGGTGACTGTTACTGTATATTGTCTGTGTTCCTTTCTGGTCTATGTTACTTTTAGGCTCTCTCTTTGCTTAGAAGACCCCTTTCAATATTTCTTGTAGG
>NW_027887599.1:0-1622 GCF_054177405.1 Leptonychotes weddellii | reverse complement strand
TATTTCCTTATTTTTCTCAAAATTTGTTTTAAGTCTTCTAATAGCCCTTATAATTGGTATAAACATATACCAAGTACTATGTACATATAGGAAATATTTTTAACTACCTTGGAGACATTAAATTTTGTTTTGTTTTGTTTTGTTTTGTTTCATAACAGGCTACAACAAGGTTATATTCCTGGACTCACCTACTACAAGCAAAATTGAATTTAAATATAAATTTAGATTTATCCGAAGATGGCAGAGAAGTATGAGACCTAAATTTCATCTGGCCCCAGGAATGCAGCTAGATAGTTATCAAACCATTCTGAACACCTACAAACTCAACAGGAGATTGAAGAAAAGAATAGCAGCAATTCTATGAACAGAAAACTGACCACTTTCTGAAAAGTAGGACGTGCAGAGAAGTGAATCTGAAGCGATATTCGGGAAGATAGACCTTGGCGGGGAGGGAGCCTCCATCAGCCGCTTCTGGCAAGTGATAGAGCAGTGGAGCACAAAATCGGAACTTTTAGAAGTCGGGTCCACTGAGGTACGTTGCTCCAGTGGCTAAGTGGGGGGTGGAACCCTTGCTGGGACAGTGTGGTCTCGGGACCCTCGGGTCACAGAAAGACCAGGGGTGCCTGAGTGCGGCAGAGCTCCCAGGTATCAGAGTGGGGAAGCTGGCTGCAGAGACGGAGCTGAGGGGCAGGCTCTCAGCTTGGGGTTGCCATAAATTGTGATCCGCGGCACAGTCAGGCCACTGCTCTTCCAGCAGATCCGGGGCAGATCCGGGGAGACTTCCCTTCCTCCCCCGGGAGGGGCGGCACAGGAGTGCACCGCAGGGCTCTGCTGGGTTTGGAGACTCCACACGGGGTCATGCACCAGAGATAGAAATGCTCGGTCATAGGCCAGGTGAGCACGGAGTGCAGCCAGAGAATGGGGAGACAGGACTGCTTTTCTCTGGGGGCTCACTGAGGAGTGGGGTCCCGAGTTCTTGGCTCCTCTGGGTGGAGATTGGGAGGCCACCATTTTCATTCTTGTCCTCCAGATCTGTGCAGAAAGCTTGCAGGGAACAAAAGCTCCCAAGAAAAAACCCGAGCAGATGACTTAGCCTGGCCTTGGCAAGGGCGGGGCAATTCCGCCTCTGGCAAAGACATTTGGGAACCACAGCAACAGGCCCCTCCCACAGAAAATCAGCAAGAACATCCAGCCAAGACCAAGTTTACCAATCAATGAGAACGGCAGAACTCCAGTGCTAGGGGAATATAGCACATAGAATTCATGGCTTTCCCCCCACGATTCTTTAGTCTTTCAAAGTTAATTTTTAAAATTTTCTTTATTTTTACTTTTTCTATTTTTTTTTTTTTTAAAGATTTTATTTATTTATTTGACAGAGAGAGACACAGAGAGAGAGGGAACACAAGCAGGGGGAGGGGGAGAGGGAGAAGCAGGCTCCCCGCAGAGCAGGGAGCCCGATGTGGGACTCGATCCTGGGACTCCAGGATCATGACCTGAGCCGAAGGCAGTCGCTTAACCGACTGAGCCACCCAGGCGCCCTACTTTTTCTATTTTTTAAAAATTTTTCTTCTTTTCTTTTTCAACTAACATCTTATCAATTCCTTTTTTAAAATCTTTTTTTT
>NW_027887598.1:0-243 GCF_054177405.1 Leptonychotes weddellii | reverse complement strand
GGTGGCTCCAGGCCAGGACGCGGGCCAGCAGCCAAGTGGCCCCGGCCAGCAACAGGAGCAGCCACGGGGAGGCAGCCAGCTGCCCCATGCCCAGCCAGGACAGGCTCCACTGTGACATCCTGGGGCACAGGGGACAGAGGGGGAGCTCCTGAGACCCAGCTGTGGGGCAGAAAGTGAGCTCCCTGGACTGCTCACAAAGGGGGGGGCGCCCAGGATGGGAGGGACAGGGACAGGGAGGGGCAG
>NW_027887597.1:0-243 GCF_054177405.1 Leptonychotes weddellii | reverse complement strand
TTTTTTTTTTTTTTAAATAGTATCCTACAATCTCCAGTCTTTGGAATCCCATTTCTTGGCCTTCCAAATGAAATCCAGAACACAGAAGTCCTTATTCTTTTTTTTTATTATTATTATGTTGTGTTAATCATTACATTACATCATTAGTTTTTGATGTAGTGTTCCATGATTCATTGTTTGCATATAACACCCAGTGCTCTATTCAATACGTGCCCTCTTTAATACCCATCACCAGGCTAACCC
>NW_027887596.1:0-243 GCF_054177405.1 Leptonychotes weddellii | reverse complement strand
TAGCCTGGTGATGGGTATTAAAAAGGGCACGTTCTGCATGGGGGAAAAAAAAAATGTCTAGCCAGGCTGATTAATGAAGATCACCTCTGTACAAAGCCATTTAATAAAGCCAGAAGTGACTTTTTCAAATGTGTAGATTCCAACACAAAGTAACAAGGCATACAAATAATAATAATTAAAAAAAATTATAGCCCAACCAAAAGAACAAAACATATCTCCTGAAACTGGTCCTAAAGAAATGGA
>NW_027887595.1:0-243 GCF_054177405.1 Leptonychotes weddellii | reverse complement strand
GCACCTTTCTAAACCTGCGTGGTTGTTTTATTTATTTCTTTTTATTTTTCTTTTTTGGGGGAGTAGGGTGGGGGGAAGGGCAGAGAGAGAGGGAGAGAGAGAATCTTTTTTTTTTAATTTTTTTATTGTTATGTTAATCCCCATACATTACTTCATTAGTTTTAGATGTAGTGTTCCATGATTCATTGTTTGTGCATAACACTCAGTGCTCCATGCAGAACGTGCCCTCTTTAATACCCATCA
>NW_027887594.1:0-243 GCF_054177405.1 Leptonychotes weddellii | reverse complement strand
GTACCAAGAGAAATTAATAATAGTGAATACTGTCAAAACTATCATTATATTTATATTTACAGAATTGATTCAATGCCAATTATAATTGTTAATGGGATTAATTTTTAATTAGAAAATCCAGGACACAGTTTATTTACAACAGTGCTTCTCAACCAGGGACTATTTTACCACCACAACCCCCACCTCTCCCAGAGAATACGTCATAATGTCTGGAGACATGTTTTAGTGTCACAACCATGGAGG
>NW_027887593.1:0-243 GCF_054177405.1 Leptonychotes weddellii | reverse complement strand
AATCACTATTCCATATCATTGTCTACTTTCTAAAATAGCTTTAGCCTCCCATTGTAAGCACTGCTTTTTCTTCATAGGTTTGAATGATTGAGAGTTGGATGATGTAAGGCAGGTTTATAGATCAGTATTTACTAACAATTTGATGTGAACAGAATCTTGTATTGTTCCTAATTTTGGCATTACCTCCATGGGGACAGTGTTGGTATATTTTTGGTATATTTTTGGATTCCTCACTGTATACTG
>NW_027887592.1:0-243 GCF_054177405.1 Leptonychotes weddellii | reverse complement strand
ATCACTATTACATATTTTTTCCTAGAAAGTCTAAAGTTGAGAAGAGAATATATCGATCCTGACTTTTATTCCAATAATGGATGGAATAAATTTTAGGGTAGAATTTTGTTCAGTTTGGATTTAATCTTTTGAAAAATAAATTCCTTGTTTACTTGTTTGATTACACTTCTCTTTGTTATCTTTAAGAGGTAAGACTGCAAGGTGACTAGCATGTTCTGTGAATCTGCCATTCCTAAAAGTTTT
>NW_027887591.1:0-243 GCF_054177405.1 Leptonychotes weddellii | reverse complement strand
GGGTTTTTTTTTTTTTTAAATATTTTATTTATTTATTTGAGAGAGACAGAGATAGTGAGAGAGCTCGAGCAGGAAGGAGGGGGAGAAGCAGGCTTCCCGCAGAGCAGGAGCCCGATGCGGGGCTCGATCCCAGGACCCCGGGATCATGACCTGAGCCGAAGGCAGAGGCTTAACCATCTGAGCCACCCAGGTGCCCCCCCCTTTTTTTTTTTAAATCACGAGTGGATGTTGTACTTTGCCAAA
>NW_027887590.1:0-243 GCF_054177405.1 Leptonychotes weddellii | reverse complement strand
CAGCCACGAAGCTCTCAGTGGCTGTAGGGTTTGATAAGTGTGACTGTGGTGTCTGATTCCTGCCGATGCTGAAATTCACAGCCAGCATCACCCTTCCATGTTGCCATGGCAAGTCTCCTTATCAACATCCCCCAAGCCCAGACTGAGACGTCGCTGCTCATTTCCAAGAACGGGAGCCCACCAGCTTGTTATGCAGACTTGCTGAGAGGCTGTGGCCCTCTCACCAGGATGGGCTGGGCACCC
>NW_027887589.1:0-243 GCF_054177405.1 Leptonychotes weddellii | reverse complement strand
TCTCTCTGTCAAATAAATAAATAAAATCTTTAAAAAAAAAAAAAAAGCACAGAAAAAATGAGTCAAAAGGTACAGGTGGACAATAGAACAAAAACAAGTATATTAGTGTATATCTAAACTATGCAAATTATTTTTTGCTTTTATGTAAAGAGTTATTATCTAGGCTCAGAAAATAATAAATGGGTGATTTTTTTTTTTTAGTCGGCATAAAATCCCGCAGTACACTTCATCCTCTAGCCCTGT
>NW_027887588.1:0-1623 GCF_054177405.1 Leptonychotes weddellii | reverse complement strand
AAAAGTTACCACCTATGTAGCCTTGAGCAACTTCCTTATACTCTCTAATCCTCAGTTTTCTTATCTGTTAAATGGGGATAAGAAGAGTATTTATCTTAGAGTTGTGGTAAGAATCGAATAGCATAACCTATGCAAAGCATTTACCCAATGCCTAGCATTGTGTATACTAAGTGCTCAATAAATGTAGATAATATGATTATTACCATTCTTCTGCTTCTGCTTTTGTCTTCCTGCTTTCTTTATTTTATTCAACCAATGTTTGTTGAATACCTAGTATATGCCAGGCCCTGTACTGGGTACTGGGGATGTGAATCTGTGTAAGTCAGACATCTCTCTGCCCTTGTAGACTTTACTGTAGAGTAGAAAAGACATCATGTGAAATTTAATTATAAATTAATTGTTCAATTACATCCATCATAAATACTATGAAAGAGAAGTCCAGGATGCCAGGAGAGAGTATAATGGGGACTTGATGTAATCTAGGGCTTCTTTTAGAAAGTAAGTTTTGAGCTAAGTTCTGAAGGTTGAAAAAAATTAACCTTTCCAGGGCACCTGGGTAGCTCATTCGGTTAAACCTCTGACTCTTGATCTCTCCTCAGATTTGGATCTCGGGGTCGTGAGTTCAAGCCCCACGTTGGGCTTCACACTGGGTGTGGAGCCTACTTTAAAAAAAATTAACCGGGCACCTGGGTGGCTCAGTTGGTTAAGCGACTGCCTTCAGCTCAGGTCATGATCCTGGAGTCCCGGGATCAAGTCCCGCATCGGGCTCCCTGCTCGGCAGGGAGTCTGCTTCTCCCTCTGACCCTCCTCCCTCATGCTCTCTGTCTCTCATTCTCTCTCTCTCAAATAAATAAATAAAATCTTTAAAAAAAAAATAAATTAAAAAATTAAAAAAAATTAACCTTTCATAACATGCAGGGGCAAAGTTTGAGGTAGAGAGAAAGATGGAAGAGCACCGTAAATAGAGTGAACAGCATATATGAGGGCTCAGAAGCAGGAGTTATAGAAAGCAAATAATTGATAGTTTTTGTTGCTTTCTCCACCCATGACCTTATTTTACTATAACCAAACTAACCTAGCTGGCAACCCAGACGACAAAAGATAATTCTCAGTCATTTACTTCTTGCTGGAAAGAATAGCCAGAACAAACCAGAAGGAAGCTTTGGCTTGCCCATCCTATATCCCAAAGTCTAATTTTGTCAGAGGGAAAGAAGTGATAAAAGTCCGTTCCATGTCCACAATAGCCAAACTATGGAAAGAGCCTAGATGTCCATCAACAGATGAATGGATAAAGAAGATGTGGGATATATATATATATTTATACACACACACACACACACACACACACATATACAATGGAATATTATGCAACCATCAAAAAATATGAAATCTTGCCATTTGCAATGACATGGATGGAACTAGAGGGTATTATTCTAAGCGAAATAAGTCAATCAGAGAAAGGTAAGTATCATATGATCTCACTGATATGAAGAATTTGAGAAACAAGACAGAGGATCATAGGGGAAGAGAGGGGAAAAATGAAACAAGATAAAACCAGAGAGGGAGACAAACCATAAGGGACTCTTAATCTCAGGAAACAAACTGAGGGTTGCTGGAGTGGTG
>NW_027887587.1:0-243 GCF_054177405.1 Leptonychotes weddellii | reverse complement strand
TTTTCTCAGTCCTCCTATCAAATAATTTAAAATCAATTTAGAGAAAATCCTTCTTAGAAGGTTTAGATATACAATTTTATTATACTTGGATTCTTAAAAGGAATTTTATTTATTTATTTATTTATTTATTTTTTTATTCTTATGTTAATCCCCATACATTACATCATTAGTTCTAGATGAAGTGTTCCATGATTCATTGTTCGTGCACAACACCCAGTGCTCCATGCAGAACGTGCCCTCCTC
>NW_027887586.1:0-243 GCF_054177405.1 Leptonychotes weddellii | reverse complement strand
TCACTGTGTCTCTCTCTGTCAAATGAATAAATAAAATCTTAAAGAAAAAAAGAGTCTAGGGCTTGTATGATAGTTCATGGGCCATCAGGTCCCCATCTTCAATGGATAAGTCCCAAATTCATGCCTGTGCTTCACAGCCACAAGATGGTTGCTGCCTCTCAAGCATCACATTTCCTTTCCAGGCAGAAGACAAGGAAGAAACAAAGAGTTTTCTCCTAGTAAGGTAAATCATCCTCAGGAACT
>NW_027887585.1:0-243 GCF_054177405.1 Leptonychotes weddellii | reverse complement strand
CCCCCCTCATTTTTCCCTTCCTTCTAATGTCCTCCATGCTATTCCTTATGTTCCACAAATAAGTGAAAGCATATGATAATTGTTTTAAATTTTCATGAGGTTCACCTTATCTATTTTTTCTTTTATTGCTTGTGGTATCATATCTAAAATTCTATTGCCAAATCTGAGGTCATGAAGATTTAACTTTATGTTTTCCTCCTAATCGTTTTATATTTTAAACTCATATTTTGGTCATTAACACAT
>NW_027887584.1:0-243 GCF_054177405.1 Leptonychotes weddellii | reverse complement strand
GTGTTGTGCACGAACAATGAATCATGGAACACTTCATCTAGAACTAATGATGTAATGTATGGGGATTAACATAAGAATAAAAAAAAAAATTAAAAAAAAAAAAAAAAAGATTACCAGAATGGGTTTAAAAAAAAAGACCAAACCTAAGTTGGGTCCACAAACTAAACATTGTCTATGATAAACCAATTTTTATTTTTTCCCTCTTCCCATATCCATCTACAAAAACATTTCCATGCTGGTTAC
>NW_027887583.1:0-243 GCF_054177405.1 Leptonychotes weddellii | reverse complement strand
CCCCTACCCTCCCTCCCCCCAGAGCATTTTCGTCCCTGAGCACTGTGAGGGACAGGGCAGCCCCGACCTGACCCTCCCACAGGAAGTAGCTGGGGAGAAGTGGGAGCCCCACCTTTACCAGGGGCGTGGAAGCTAACAGAAGCAGGGGTTCTGGGTCCTGCCGCAGCCCAAGTGTCTGACCCTGGACCAGCCTTTGCATTACTGCTGACTCCATGGAAGGCTCTCCCCAGCCAGCAGGAGAGA
>NW_027887582.1:0-243 GCF_054177405.1 Leptonychotes weddellii | reverse complement strand
GAAAAAATTCACAAGAATGTGTTACTAACCTCTTCAATTTAGGCATGATTAAGAATATTAACAGGTTGAAGAAAATAAAAAAGTATACTAGAAAAGTGAAATATGCTAAACATTTTGCATTTCCTGATCAAACTTCAAAGCAACATACTTTTAAAGCTTTATTCAGAAAGACAAATTCTCCCAGTGTTGAATTTGGGTTTTTTATCTTAGTTCATTATTATTAGATGCAAAGGTAAACTTAAT
>NW_027887581.1:0-243 GCF_054177405.1 Leptonychotes weddellii | reverse complement strand
GCAGGAGGGCTCCACCCTCATGACCGAATACCTCCCAAAGGCCTCACCTCCAAACACCATCACACCGCAGTGAGGGGTTAGGATTTCAACATGCAAATTTGGGGAAGACACAAACATATACTTATGTCCTCCTCTATTAGACAATGGGCTGTGGTCCTCCTATTTGCTTCTATCAGCACTCTTCCCAGCAGAAAACAGATATTTACCGAAGCCAATGTTCTCAGAATACCGCTTAATGGGAAT
>NW_027887580.1:0-243 GCF_054177405.1 Leptonychotes weddellii | reverse complement strand
CTTCTTCTTCTTTTTTTTTCTTAACATATCTTGCATTATTTGTCTCAGAGGTACAGATCTGAGACTCAACAGTCCTGCACAATTCACAGCGCTTAACAGAGCACGTACCCTCCCCAGTGTCTATCACCCAGTCACCCCATCCCTCCCTCCCCACCCCCCACTCCAACAACACTCAGTTTGTTTCCTGCGATTAAGAATTCCTCATATCAATGAGATCATATGATACATGTCTTTCTCTGTTTG
>NW_027887579.1:0-243 GCF_054177405.1 Leptonychotes weddellii | reverse complement strand
TGATGTAATGTATGGTGATTAACATAACATAAAAAAAAAAGAACCTTTGTGGGAGAATCAGTACCCAGGTTTGATACAACACATTATCTAAAATGTCTAATTTTAAAGAAAAAACTATAAGTCATGACAAGAAACAGGAAAATGTGGCCCATATACATGAAAAAAAGCAACAGAGACTGCACGTGACAAAGCCGCCATGACAAAGCAGCCATTATAAATGTGTTCAGAGAACTGAAGGAGAGC
>NW_027887578.1:0-243 GCF_054177405.1 Leptonychotes weddellii | reverse complement strand
CGTTGGTGGGACAGGTATATCAGACAGGTGCTGATACTTGGCAGCTATTCTTCAGTTGGGCCGTTTTGATCCTGCCTTGGGTATGTATCGCTCGTCTGCCAGCCCTGTGGCTACTTTGGTTGGGGCTTATTAATTTAAGCTTTAATCTTTATTCCACCACTCATAACTTTTGGTTTAATAGCTCCCTTGATTATGATGTTATAAATTTAATTATAATCATTGCCATCAACTTTTTGGCTCTTA
>NW_027887577.1:0-1623 GCF_054177405.1 Leptonychotes weddellii | reverse complement strand
ACAGAAGTCAGCTCATGCCACCCTCCTTTGGAAGAAACGTCTGAAAAGGCGTGGTAAGGTTCAAATTTTTAAACAGGGAGCAGCAGGCCTGTACAAGGTCTTCAAAAACAGGAGCACTAAAGCTTGTTTCACAGACGACAAACAGAGGTTGGGAGGTTACAGATTCACTGCACAACCTGAGCCAAATTAGCAGCAGGTGGAAAGGAGCCTAAAGGAAGCAATATTTTTGCAGTTCAAATCTAGACTAGCTCTTAATGAAGTTCAGGATGATACAGTGTTATTCCAGCTCCTATTATAATTAAAAGTCAAGAAGTCACTGCTTAAAGGCCAACATTTTATTTTGAGGGAGGAGACATACATGACAAAGCCTGAAGGAAATCCAGGGTCCACGGCTCCAGATTCGAGCAGCTCACACACACCCCAGACCCACTGCACTGCTGAGAGCGTGGGCCTGGGGGGGGGGCTTCTCTCGGCCACTCACAAGACCCCTGGGGGCCAGTCACTGCCCTGTAACCCGCACTTTCCTCATTTACACAGTGGCTTAGTGACATTATTTGCCTCCCTCCACCCAGGCTGGAAGAATCAAATGATACTGAGCCTGGGCAAAGAACAATTAGATATGTTACATTGTTTTAGAGCCCATAGCTAGAATGTTTTCTGTCCAAAGAGTTACTAGTGACTTTTCAGAGGTCCTTCTCAGTCCACTGAGGATGGGAGCATTTTGGAAAAGACAAGACTCATTGTACTTTTAACGATCTTCACCAAGAGAAATTCAAAAACTTAAAAAGTGCTGATTTTGTGTTTATCCCCATAACTGAACAGGAAGAAGATAAGCAACAAAGTAAAAAGAGCAGTATAACAGGAAGTGATTTATACAAAACAGATCTAGATAAAGCCAGAGAAATTTCTAATTGACAGGCCTCTTAATTCCTGGGATTATCAGACTTTGTCAAGTGGGAGCCTCAGTCTAAAGAAAAAAAAGTATGGACATCAACATCATATTCCAGGCTAGCTAATAGGCAGCTCGGCCACTAACCTAGACAGAGACTAACAATCAAATTATAATTTTCTCTTTCCATTTCCCTGGATAAGGTCTAATTTGTGGTATTTTCATTCGCTCTCCCCTGAAGAGTTTATTTTTCGGAGCTATATGAAGATGGGAGTGAAACATTTGAAAGGTAACAGATGTGACCAGCTCAAAGATTATCAGGTTGAACCTAGAATCTTATGAACTTTGGTAATAACAACAACAAAAAAACTTTTTTTCCTATGGACAGTCACCAACTGAAAGGATTCTGAGCTATGTAAACAGATTTTGAGTGGACCAACCTCTGAAAACTGATCACTTATTAAAAGCAATTGAGGGGGAACCTGGGTGGCTCAGTCGGTGAAGCGACCAACTCTTAGTTTCGGCTCAGGTCATGGTCTCAGGGTCCTGAGATTGAGCCCATCGTTGGGCTCCGTGCTCAGCAGCGAGTCTGCTTGAGATTCTCTCTCGATCTCTCTCTCTCAAATAAATAAATGCAATTGAGAAGGGACCCCATTATTTTCTTGTAAGTGGACATTCTAAGGGGAGTATGTTTTTATCACAGTTCAGCCAGATTTCAAAATGTTTCCTAAAAA
>NW_027887576.1:0-13032 GCF_054177405.1 Leptonychotes weddellii | reverse complement strand
GGGGTGGAGCTCCTGATGAGCCTTGTTTCCCAGACCGCCCCCCACAACTGGCCACCAGCTCCTTCCTCCTCTTCTTGCTGACGGGCATAGTCTCTGTGGCCTTCCTGCTGCTCCCACTCCAGGACGAGCTTGGCAGCCAGCTGCCCCAAATCCTGCACGTCTCCCTGGGACAGAAGTTGGTGGCAGCGTACATCTTGGGTGAGCACAGTAGTGGCCAGGGGCGTGGGGGCTTAGGAGGAAGGCTAGCAGAGCCCCAGCGCTGCTCACCACCAGCTTGCTGTCCTCTCTCCCCTCTCCAGGACTCCTCACCATGGTGTTCCTTCGGACCTGAGCTCCCTGCTCAACCTCCCCCCACCTCCTGGGGCAGGGACTTGGACATGCACATGAGACAGCCACTCTGATGCTCATGCCTCGCCTCAATTCCTCCTCCTCTTCTTCCTGCCCATCCGCCCTCCCCCAGGCACCCAGGGATTTGTATTTTCCAAATTGAATAAAATAAATTTTTAAAATTAAACTGAGAAATGGAGGGAGCAGCCCCTTTCTTCCCACTTCTTTCCTCCAGTTCCTCCTCCCAGCTGCAGGGGACCCAGGAATGAGGGGGCAGTCAAGGGGCCCAGTGAGGATACAGAAGACCTGGGTTCCAGTCCTGGTGCCACACCGGGAAAACCGTGTGACCTTGAGCAAGTCATTGAACTTCTCTGAGGTTCTATTTCCACCTCTAAAATGAGGGAATTGGGCAAGCAGATTTTTAAGGGCCCCTTTAGCCCCCCAAATAGGGTCCTATCCCTAAGCTGATATACTTAAACTACAAAGTTTAAGTATAAATCCTGCTTGATCCGCCTACTGCAGACATCATCTCATAGTCTTGAGCCATCAGAGCCTCTTGCCAGGGTTGCCTAGATGCTTCCAATACCCAGAATCCTTTTCTGCTTCTTGACCCTTTATCTGCCTTATTTTGTCTCTCCCTTTAAGACTTCATCTCGGGCGCCTGGGTGGCTCAGTTGGTTAAGTGACTGCCTTCGGCTCAGGTCATGATCCTGGAGTCCCTGGATCGAGTCCCGCATCGGGCTCCTTGCTCAGCAGGGAGTCTACTTCTCCCTCTGACCCTCCCCCATCTCATGCTCTCTCTATCTCATTCTCTCTCTCAAATAAATAAATAAAATCTTTAAAAAAAAAAAAAAGACTTCAGCTCCAGTGGATCAGAAACACCAAGGTCGCCTGCCAAGATTGGGGGAAATGGCATTGCCTGACATTACCTCAACTTAACCAGGCAGGAGAAACTAAGGCACAGGAAAAGAATAGGATCCTCGAAAGGTATGTGTCCAGCCCTTTTTCAGATTCAGGGCAAGGGAGAAGAAAGGAAGGGGGGCAGCCAGTGACACTGGCAGTTTGTTGATTGGGGACAAAAATCAGCAGGATAAGACTCAGTCTGTTCTCTGCTTCTGCTGTCACATCTCCATTATCCACCTCTGTTCCTCTTGCCTCCTTTTAAAAGGACCCTAGTGATTACACGTCCCCCCTCCCCCAGTCCAGGATAATCTCCCTATTAGTTTGCTAGGGCTGCACAGAAGCGGGGGAGGCTTAAACGGCCAAAATTAATTTTCTCACAGTTCTAGAAGGTAGATGTTCAAGATTAAGGTGTCAACAGATTGGATTTCCCCTAAAGCCTCTTTGGCTCCCCTGTGCATACACATCCCTGGTGTCTCTCTGTGTCCTTTTTTTTTTTTTTTTTAAGATTTTATTTATTTGCGAGAGAGAGAATGAGAAACAGAGAGCATGAGAGGGGGAGGATCAGAGGGAGAAGCAGACTCCCTGCTGTGCAGGGAGCCTGATGTGGGACTCGATCCCGGGACTCCAGGATCATGACCTGAGCCGAAGGCAGTCGCTTAACCAACTGAGCCACCCAGGCACCCTGTCCTTTTTTTTTTTAAGATTTTATTTATTTACTTGAGAGAGAGAGCACAAGCAGGGAGAGGCAGGTAGAGAGAGAAGCAGGCCCCCTGCCAAGCAGGGAGCCTGATGTGGGGCTCAAACCTAGGACCCGGAGATCATAACTCAAGCTGAAGGCAGACGCTCAACTGACTGAGCCACCCGGACGCCCCCATTTATTTATTTATTTTATTATTTTTTAAAGATTTTATTTATTTGACAGAGACATAGTGAGAGCAAGAATACAAGCCGGGAGAGTGGGAGAGGGAGAAGCAGGCTTCCCACCGGGAAGCTCAATCCCAGGACCCTGAGATCATGACCTGAGCCAAAGGCAGACGCTTAACGACTGAGCCACCCAGGCACCCCTATTTATTTATTTTTTAAGTAGGCTCCACACCCGGTGCGGAGCCCAGCGTAGGGCTTGAATTCACGATCCTGTGATCAAGACCTGGGCTGAGGTCAAGAGTCCGACATCTAACTGACTGAGCCATCCAGACTCCCTTGTGTCAATTTTTCTTAGAAGGACACTAATCAGATTGGATTAGGCTCACCCTAATGGCCTCATCTGAACTTAAGGCCTGATCTCCAGATACAGACTGAGGTACTGAGGGTCAGGCTTCAACATATGGATTGGGGGGGGGTGGTATATTTCAGCTCAAAACACTCCCCATCTCAAGATCCTCAATTTAATCACATCCACAAAGTCCTTTTTGTTGTGTAAGGTAACATTCACTCACAGGTTTCGGGGATTAGGACGTGAACATCTTTTTCCAGACCATTAGTCTGTGTGCTACAAGGAGCAAATGGACAAAGTGAAGGGCTGAGAAACCATTTTGGGAAACCACTTTGGGAAATTTGTTCTGAACAGTATGTCAGAGAAGCAAATAGTTGAGGAGGTTTCTGACCCTGGTCCAGGCTCCTGAGAACCCAGTCAGGCTCAGAGGGGGCTCAAGGAGGGGGCAGGGGGAGAGGCAGAGTTTCATCCTGGAACCAGGGTAGGACCTGTCATGCCATATTGGGAGCAAAAGAGGACTGAGTAGCCCAAAGCCCAGCCCTAGGATTTATGCAGTTGCCCTGGGAGTGAGAGCCAGGGCTGCAGCCTCCTCAGATGTGGAGAGACAGCATTCCTACTTGTATCTTCTCTGGCCCTTTGCCCGTCTCAAGGGAGGAATGACTGGGTGGAGTGAGGGTAAGGAAAAAGCATAAAGGTGTTTATAAACAACAGATGCCACCAGGTGGTTTATTAAGGTCCAAACCCCAGCCCCTCCCGCCACAGACCACCTGTTGGGGCTATAGGCTGTGGTTCCAGCCATTCTCCCACCAAGGGGGCTGGCCACGTCCCAGGGCCAAGGAAACCTTCCAGAGACATCACTAGGTGTGGGGGACCCCCTTCCCGAAGGCGAAGGGGCTGTGTGATGAGGAAGCGGGTGCTCTCAGACTGGCTGACAGTCTGGCGGGCCCATTGTGGAAGGCACCGCTCACCTACTCCTACACTGCAGAGCCCGGGTGTGGGTGTCTGCGCTGGCATCTTGGCTGGGCCCCTTGCAGAGACGGGAAGGGCTTATGAGAGATCGGTCAGCAACGACAGGTTGGTACTAGGCACCTGCATCACCCAGAAATCACTCTAACGGGAGAGCAGGAGCTCCGGGCATATGCCAACGCCCCCCCACCCCGCCCCCCGCCCCGCGGACCTCAGAAGTTGTTATCGATGTTCCAGACATCCCCGCTAAGTGCGTTGGCGGCCCCCTGCAGCGTCCAGGTGAGAAGGGCCAGCTGGCGTCGGAAGCGGCTCTCCTGGAAGCCCAGGCCCGGAGCCACCCCGGAGGAGGCGGCCCCCGGGTCTTCGGAGCCGCCCGAGCGCAGCAGCCGCACGTGGTCGAGCAGCGCGCCCAGCGTGTGGTCTCCGCGGCCCAGGAAAATGTGGCGGAACGGGGAGTCGGCCGGCGACACGTACTGGGACAGGAAGTAGAACTCCACCTGCACCAAGAAGGGAATCAGGTCGGGGTGCGGGGCTCTGCCGGGAGCGCGGGCCGGAACAGCAATTCCTTACCTAGTCTGCGCCTAGCGTCCATTGCAGAGCCGCTGCCTTAAGCCCCACCTCCCTTCGGCTACCCAATCGGGAGCGGCTATTCTTTGACGTCACCAGCAGCTGGGTAGGATGCGTCCTCCTGCTGTGTTTTGGGTTCTATCCCGTTCTTTCTAAGCTTTGAGCCTCCAAGCCTGCAACCACGTCTCCCCAGTCTTCCCTCTTCGCCTAGTCACTTAACCGGCTGAAGCCTCAAAGGACAGTCTATGGTCCTGCTGTTCCTCACTTTCCTACACCCCACGCATTCCCCCTCACCACCACCAATGTCCACAGCCCAGAGTCAAAGGTCAAAGGGACCGGTCAGTCCTAATGAAGTGCCTGACTCTCTGTCCTCCCTGCATAACTCGGATGCTGTTCATCTTTCCTGAGATGGCAACTCTACTAGCCCGATTCTCCCACCTTTCTTCCACCCTCTGTGGTTCCTTCTGCTCCCACCTTTGGGCAGGCCCAAGGCTCAACTTCCACCCTCTGTTCTCCTCACCTACACTCCAGTTGTTTTCAAGCCTGGCTGCGTATTAGAATCACTTGGGGAACTTTTTAATGACCGTTGTGTGGGTGCCTCCCCAGCAACATCGGAATCTCTCCATCTTTCACTCCAAGGGCTCATCCATGTCCCTGGCTGCAGTCAGGACCTCATGGGGATAACTGCCAAGCCTACTTGACAAATCATCCACTGGAATCCTGCCCTCCACCCTTCTGACCTCCCCACTGGGTAAGAGGGCACCTTACCAGCCTCACACACAGCCCTTGGTAAATGGCAGCTGCTATGGTTTTTCTCCTCCTCTTCCCTCAACACCCTGTCTGTCCATTTTCCTTCATTCCAGTCCCCTCACCCACAGGTGGCCTCTACTACCACCTGACACTCTCATCCAGAGCTCAGTCTTCGCTAACTTCAATTCCCTCTTCACCATTTACAGTCTGGCCAAATCCTTCCTAAAACTCCACTTCGCTCACATCACCACCCTGCTCAACCACCTTCCTAATTTCCTTGATGCCCGGACTCTAAAAATCCAAACTTCTCATCCTGGCATTCAGGGCTCCCCATAGGTGATCTCTAGCCCACTGTTTGGTGCCCCTCTCCCCTCTGCTTCTCCCCAGGCTTCTACTCTGGCTCTGCTGGTCCACACCCTACTCCCAAGGACAGCCAGGCCTACTTCCCCACCACACCCTTACTCTGGGTCTCTCCACTCTGAAATGTCTTTTCTTTGCACCAACCCAAGTTCTGTCCATTCTTCAAGACCAACATCATAGTCTAAAGCTGGGGTTAGCAAACTTTTTCTGCAAAAAGCCAAGTAGTAAATATTTTTGTCTTTGTGGGCCATATTGTTTCTGTTGCAAACACAACTTGGCCGCCGTAGCTGGCCCAAAAGCAGCCATAGACAATATGAAAATCAATGAGCATGGCTGTGTTTCCATAAAACTTCATTCGCAGAAACAGGCAGCAGGCCAAGTTTGGCCCACTGGCAATCGTTTACCAACCCCTGGTCTAGAGCCACAAAGTTCCCTGGGTCTGGCCCAGCTCTGTGCGGCTGGTTCTGAAGTTTGGAATCTTTTACTCTCCAGCCCTGAGTCTGAATCATGCCCCTTATGCACAGATGCCCTTTATTCCCTGGGGGCGAGGGGGGGGAGGGAGGCATGTGGCAACTTAGGGGGTTGGGTGAGGGGAGTATATTTTTGTGTTCCTGGAGTCTGGGACAGCAGGGGTTAAAGCAAGATCTGTGAATGAGAATGAACCAGGCCCAACCTCTTGTCTCACCTGCAGGATCACTGATGTCTCAGTGGAGGGGACAAAGGGAAGGAGAGGTGGAGAGATCAGGAAGTGGGGGAGGAAGAGGAAACTGCAGAGAGAGGAGAATGAGGGGGATCAGGAGAAAGGAGCAAGGATGAAAGAGCAAGAGGGGTGGGTTTGTGAACAGAAAGAAGGAATGAGTGATGCCAAGGGAAAGAGGCAGGGACTCAAAGAGGAAAAAAAAGGGGGCAGACATGTTCCAAAACCATGGTCGTGCATACACTATGGGTTCCCTGTCCACCCTACACTCACAGAGGATGATCCTATTTCTAATTTCGCCCTGTAGACTTATCCCCACGCCCACAGTCCCTACTTATCCCATTTCCCAAAATCAGTGGCCAGGTTGAGTTCTTGGAGTAAAGAAATGGAAGGAAGTGGAGGGGTTGGAACAGGAGATGGAGTGTGGGTTGCAAAGTATTCACAACTAAGGAGGAATGGGCCAAGGACTAAGGTCTTGTATAACTTTATGTGACACCTCCCCCAGGCAGCTTCTCTGGGTTTCACCCACCTTATTACCACAAGGAAGAGAGCTCTCCTTGCTCTGAATTTCTTAAGCCTTTGCCCCTCCTGGGCCATAAGCTTGGGCCTCTTGTACTGTGGACAATCGTGTACATGCTTTTTCCCTCCAGATGGGTGAGTAGGCAGTGGAGGGCTGTGTGTGTGTTTGGAGGGCGGGGGGGGGGGGGTTCCCAGTTCTGCCACGTGGTCTGCCAAACGGACGGCCCAGCAGCCAGCCCTCCCTGTCAGTTTTATCACTTTGCGGGGCCTGTCTCAGTGGTCGCTCCAGCCTGGCCGGTGTGTGAGCGCTGAGCCCAGGACTGGGAGCCGGAGGACAGGGACGAAGTAAAGGCGGAGACCGGGGACAGCGCGCAGGACAGGCCTGTCGGCTCCAGCCACCGGGAGACGCGGGGTAGGGGGCGCGGGGGGCGGGGCGGGGGCGGGGCCTCACCCGCATGATGCGCACGTTGTACATGCGCATCAGCCTCTCATCGCTCTCCTCCGAGCTGTAGATCTCCTTTCGCAGCTTCTCCGCCGCCCGGATATAGTCCCCCCGCGCCGAGTACACCCACTGGAGGGTCAGCCCGCGGGCCTGGGGGTGGAAATGCAGGCTGGGGCCGGACACAGGGGCCAGGACCCCGGCCTAGGCTGGGACCCCAGGGCTGCCAGGAGGAGGGGCTTATAAGGGGACGGGATGCTGGGAGAGGGGAGAAGACCTGGGCGGTTGGGAGGGTACCAGCTGGGTCCTAAGGCAGGAGTCGAGGGGCCAGGTTGCCAGAGGGGACTAGACCCTAAGGACTGTGGGGAGGAGGGGCCAGACCTCTGGACTGGGCAACACTTTGAGGGGATATAGCTCCCCCCACCCCCAGGAGCCAGGAGCAGGGTTGGTATCTTGGACCTTCAGGTCCCCAGAGAACTCGTTGAGGCTGCCGATGTGCCTGAGGACCACGTCCCCATAGCGGCCGAAGTCCAGAGGCAGCAGGTGATCGTGGCTGAGCCGGATGAGGAGCTGCCCAGCGAGCTGGGCCACAGCCTGGGCCACGGCGGGCAGGCGGCCCCGCAGCACCCTGTGTAGGTTCTCGTATGTGTCGTCCTTCGTGTGCAGGAACGGGTACGCCTGGCCATCCTGCCGGGACAGGGCGTGGGCTGGCGCAGGGGCACAGTGCAGACAGGCAGAGGGGCTGCTGCTCTGGGGCAGGGCCAGGAAGTCTCACCTCCAAGAAGGAGAACTCAACGGCAGGGACCCCCGCAAAGGCCGTGAAGGAGTAGGCACTGCTGTCCATGGCCAGTGGCCGGATCCTGGGAGTGGGCAGGTGGGAGGGCTCTGTGGGTTCGGCTCCCCCCACAGCTGTCCTCCCTCCCTCCCTCCCTCCTGGCCCCAACTTACACTTCGGCATCCCAGCTGTGATTGTTGAACACCACCTGCTCATAGAGGGTCTGCCCACTGCGGTTAGGAGAGTCCACCTGGGGGGCAGGGTAGGGGGCACCGGTCAGGCTCTGGCCGCCACCAGCTGCCCTTCATCCCCGGCTCCTGGCCAGCCTCTTGCCTGCTTCAGGATGTTCTCTATGAGGCTGATCAGAAGGGGGCTGGTCTTGGCATGGAACTTGTCGTCTCCTGCAGAGGGGGAGGAGAAGGGATGCCAGACTCAAGGCTGGGCCCCGCGGCCAGGTGCACCAGAGAGGCCGCAGTGGGTGGCCCCGCCCCCACTCACCCAGCACTGCATTGTCCAGGCTCACGTAGACCACGGCTTTGAGGTGCAGCACGCTGAGGTAACCCTGGGGGTGAGGGGCGTGGAGTTTAACCCCCCACCCCTTCCCACTGCCTGACTCCCTGCCCTGGACCCCACATTACCTCCAGCCACTCTGTGGAGCCCACACTCCCAAAGTCACCTCCGTCCCAGCTGATGAAGAGAAGACTCCTTCGGGGCTGGAAGCCTGGAAGCAGAGCGGGTCAGGAGGACAGGCCCCTCTGGAGGCCAAGCAAAGACCCATCTTTGTCTTCTCCTGTCCTGCGGCCCTGGGCTCCCTCCATCCTTCCCGCCAAGCCCCCTGCCCAGCCCGCCTCAGCCGGTCTGCCCCGACTCCACTATCACAGTGTGGAGCTTGCTTTCACATGGAGTCTCCTGCTTAATGCTTCACTCAGACCAAGGACTATGACTGCAGCTGACCCCTGAACATGAGTTTGAACTGCTTGGGTCCACTTACATGCAGATTTTCAACCGAGCGGAGAAGTCGGCTCCCCTAACCCTGGCGCTGCTCGAGGGCCAACTCTACTCTCATATTTGGATGAGGAAACAGAGGTAAAGCGACCTGCCCGGGGCCATGTGGCTGGGACGTGAGGAAGCCAGGTTTGGAGCCCAGGTCTGCGTGGCCGCCCTCTAGCCTGTGCTCTTGACTGCCTCTCTGCCCTGTGCTGCCTCGGGCCACAGCCCCAGCTGCCCGGCCCAGGCCCTGACCTTACCATTGCTCACCATGGAGGAAAAGGTCCGCGCCAGCTCCAGCAGTATGGCCGTCCCCACAGCGGACTTGGCCGCTCCTGGGCCCCACGCATCCCTCTGGGCCCCGATGACAACATAGTGATCTGCGGGAGGGGAGGCTCTTGGGGTCCATGTTCATACACTGGCAATACCCAGAGACTACCTGGGAGGCTGCGTGCTCGAGGGGCCTTGCCTCCATTTCCCAGCCCCGCCCCCACCACTCTCCACCTTCCAGCTCCTCACATCTCTGCAGCCCCAGCCCTGCGATCCTTGCTGTCCTTCAGGAGAGTGCCCCTCTTCCCCTCGGCCCTGCCTGGATGGCCTGCTCCTTCAGCGGGGTGCCTGGCCTCATGCTGGATTCCATCACCTCCCTGGTCAGCCATGTCCCTCACAAGTCCTGACAGGCTTTCCTCCTTCATGCTTCTCTCTAATCCACCCCCACCCCTTCTCCAGCATTCTCCTCTGAGCTGCATCACGGCCCCCCTGCATCTCTCCCTCAGGGCTTGTAGGTACCACACTCTTCGGCTCAAGAACCCACTTTGATTGCCCACTGCTATCCGTGTCTACTTAGGCTTGAAAGGTTCATCTATCTCATCAGAACTCCCGTTCATGCTATATCACCCAACTCATGCTTGCTCACCTCCATTGCTAGGGAACTCACTACTGTGCCAAACTACCCATCCTGTCTCTGGACAGATTTGACCATGGGATCTACTCACTGCCATCCCCTCTCAGTCCCAGATCAGCCTCAACTTGCCAGCCTCCCTCCTTGCTCAGCCCTGCCACCCCCTCCACTGGGCACCACTCTTGCCCACTCCCCTGGGCCTCCTGCTCCAGCCCCATCTCTAGCCAGGGTTCATGAGTGGCGGCTCCCCTCCTGCCGGCTGCGGGTGACGCTGGGCAAGCTGGCACACCTGGCTCTGAGCGGCCCTCGATGCAGCCAAAGATGTTGCTGATGGGGGTGGAGACCCTGTGGTTGTTGACCCCGAGGTGCAAGCCTGGCCCAGGGCCCAGGCGATAAGGGGAGCCTGGGAGGCGCCCCTGCCATTCCTGGGGAGCCACAGGGCCTTGGAGCTTCCTGGAGAGAGGTGGGGCAGAAAGGGTCGGAAGTGGCACAGAGGCCCAGGCTATAGAAGAGCCCAGAGATCCCTCTTTGCTCTTTCCCTCCCACCTTCTGGCTCCAGCTCTACTTCTGCACTCTGCCTGCTGCCTTGGACAGTTGCGCAGGTTGTGTCGTGCTCAAAGTGAGGCTGGGCCCACTCAGAAGATCCATCTTTTTCTAGTGCACCCAAAAGCACTTTACAGGCTAGCTACACCTCCCTTCCTCCTCCCCTCCTGGCCCCCACAGGCCCCTCACCTCAGCAGGAGGGAGGCAATGTCCGCACTGATGGGCTGGGCGGGGATGTTAGGGAGGCCGGAGGACTGGACTGGAGGGAACTGGGTTTGATTAAAGGAAGGGAAGCCAGGCGTGTAGGGGTCCCCAGTTCCCAGGTGCACCTGTGAGGAAACGGGTGTCCACACCGAAGCTGTGAGCTGGGCTCCGAAGACTAGCCTACCGGCCCCATCCCAGACAAGGAGGTCCAGTTCTGGGGACCCCAAGAATCTACTGCTGGCTGCCCCCAGACTCACATGTCCATACACAGCTCTGTGGCTGGACAGGCCGAGCTTGTGTGGATCCTGGGAGAAGTCTGCTGGATCAGGGTATATGAGCACTCCTCGGGCCCCAAAGTCCTGGGCACTGGCCACCTGGGGAAGGGAAGTGGCTAACGGACTCCTTCTCCCAGAGAAAACCGATTTGTAAGGGCAGGAGAAGCAAGGAAAAGTGAAGTCGCACTGCTTCCGCTCCGCTTTCATGGAGCCACAGCGAGGATGTGGGCACCACCTGACCCGCATCTTCCCGCCTTCCCCCAGTGCCTTGGCATCCCTCAAACCCCACTGGCCTCTGCATTCCTCCGTGTTCGTCCCCCACGCCAACCTCCCGATTTTGTTTCCCGCCAGCATTTTCTTACGACCCGCTTGGTTCTTTCTTTTCTCTCTCCGACAGCCTCCTAGACGCTTCCCATCTGCCGCTATCCTATCTTCGCGTTCCCCGGCCCCGCACCCTCCCGGTTCCACGCCACCCCCCCATCCAGGGACCCTCACCTTTTGGGCGAAGCTGATCTCCCCCAAGCGCACCAGCAGGAGGCGCCCCGCCGGCTCCACGCCCCGGGCCCGCAGGTCCTGCAGGTCCTCCGGCCGCCCGTAGTGGGCGTACACCAGCTCTCCCTGGGGATGGGGAGGACGGTGAGGCGTGCTCTCCGGGTCCCTCCTCCGCCACCCGGGAAAGGGCGCTCGCTGCCCCTGTCCTGGGGGCGGGACAGGGGACGCTCACCGTGGCGTTGCCCGTGGCACTGTAGGGACAGTAGACGTCGTGGTCCTCCAGCGGCAGGGGCTCCCCGAGCTTCCCAGCCTCACCGACCCAGTGCAGGGTATTGGGATGAGCCCTGAGGAGCAGAGGTGGTGAGCGCCCCCCGCGCGCCCCCCGCGCGCCCCCCGCGCGCCCCCCGCGCGCCCCCCGCGCGCCCCCCGCGCGCCCCCCGCGCGCCCCCCGCGCACTCACGGGTCCGGAAACTGCAGCCCCACGTAGTGCGTGTCCATCCACACGTGGTCCAGCTTTTGGCTCGAGAGCGCCCCCCGGACGTCCTGAGCCAGAGCGGCCATCCCGGCTGAGCCAGCCATCCTTTTCCGAAGGCTGGTTTGCCTGAACGGGAAGAGGTGGGATTGGGGCGCCGAAGGGGAGAGGGACTTCTGGGCGCCTGGAGGAAAGGGGGGGGTCGCCCTGGGCCCTGGACGGTGAGGGGCTCCTAAGTCTCTCCCTGACCCCTGCCATCACCATCCATCCAGTCACCACCCGGGCTGTCACTAAGGCCGCCTCCTTCTGCTTAAAGCCTTAGTTTCCGATAGCGTGGTGTCCTGCCCACCATCCCTTAGGTCTTTCCTGGCCCAGGCCAAACTCACCAATCTATCGACTGCCCGTGCACACACACACACACACACACACACATATGCACACAGGCCTGTGCTCTGCCCCACGCATGGAAACGCTTTTCTTCCAAAGGACTAAGTGGGCAGAGGTGGCCCTCCATCTCCCCTGTCCTCCAGCTGCGCCTCACGGAGACATCTTACACTATGGTTACTGATATGATCGCGGGGTCCCTTGTCTTGGAGACCTCACCCTGTCTTCTTCCATAGTCACCACCTAACTGAGCCTGTTGTACCCTGAGCTCCCCCTGTTCTTCCATCTCATCCCGCCACAGGCTGCCCCCACATGACCTCCCTGCCAATAGGCTTCACTTGTGCCCTCTCCAAGGCAGACTCCTCCCTCCTCCACAGCCTCATTGAATACCCCTCCACCTTTTGCCTTGGCGGAAACCCAAGCTGTCCCTTGAGAGGCCGGGTCTCCTATGGGGTCCCGAGCTCAGGAAAGAACTCAGGTTCTCATACTACCTGGGCTTGGAGCGGAGGCAGGCTCCCGGCTCCACTGTTGGAATTTCTGCCCATTTCTCCTCCAGTAAACCTTGCTTCCGCTGAAACCTTTGCCATCCAGCTCTCCCCTCCTCTACCCCTCTTCCAGCCAGTTTGTCACTTGTCCACTTTCATCAAGGACTTTGGCATCTGGCTTAGCATTTTCCTCTCCACACCATGGTCCCCTCACTCTGTGCTGCCACTTCAAAATCCACGTGCAGGGTGCGCCTTAGTCTCAGCCTCCACCCCTCAGCTCTCAAGAAGACCCCTGCACCCCAGGACTCCATGGTCGCTGTGGCTTTCTCAGTACCGTTCCTGCAGTCCTCTCCCATCCCGATCCAGGAAAGCGAGCACTTGTTTGAAACTGCACCTGTCCGGGCGCCTGGGTGGCTCAGTCCGTTAAGCTGCTGCCTTTGGCTCAGGTCATGATCCTGGGGTCCTGGGGTCCTGGGATTGAGCCTCCTCTCGAGCTCCCAGCTCAGCGGGGAGTCTGCTTTTCCCTCTCCCTCTGCCCATGCCCATGCTCATGCTTTCCCTCTCTCTCTCAAATAAATAAATAAAATCTTTAAAAATAAATAAATAAAATCTTAAAAAAAAAAAACTGAAACAAATAATGCAATATATGTTAAGGAAAAAAAAGAAGAAGAAGAAGAAGGTAGCGGGAGGGGAAGAATGAAGCGGGGGAAATCGGAGGGGTAGACGAACCATGAGAGACGATGGACTCTGAAAAACAAACTGAGGTTCTAGAG
>NW_027887575.1:0-243 GCF_054177405.1 Leptonychotes weddellii | reverse complement strand
TAAATCATTGGCCATTGTCCAGATAGTACCCTCTGCATCTCCAGGTGGCATGTGGCCTTTGGTTTTTAGGGAAGTTCTATAAATTCCTATTGCTGTTTTTAATTTCTTAACCTTGTGTTTGTATTTATGTGGTTTCATTATTTTGCCTCCCTACTTTGATGATAAGCTTTTCGAGGACAGAGACCATGCAGTGTTTTTCCTTTAGTAGACAATAATAGTGTTCATAGGAAGAGAGATGAGGCA
>NW_027887574.1:0-243 GCF_054177405.1 Leptonychotes weddellii | reverse complement strand
ATATTTGTTTTACATTATAGTCCAAGGTCAATGTGGTAGGTTAAGATCAGGTTTGGTAGGAGTAGATTGAGAGAGGAAATCTATTTTGTATTTCTATAACACAAGTTATTTTTAGATCTACTCAGTGACCTGAGAATTTTATAGCCAAGAAGATTTTTCATTAATACAAGTCCCTTCTTTCCCTGTTTTCATAAATATTAAAAAAAAAAGTTCGTTACTCCTTCCGCATTAAACAGTTAAAAA
>NW_027887573.1:0-243 GCF_054177405.1 Leptonychotes weddellii | reverse complement strand
CTCTAGAACCCTCAGTTTGTTTTTCAGAGTCCATCGTCTCTCATGGTTGCAGACGTTCATTTTCAACGGCAAGAGTCACCTGTAGCCCCAAACGGACCACCTCCTCAGGGAGCAAAAATAGTGCAAGGGGAGGGCAAAGAGCCGCCCAGGCAGGTGGCTCTGGGTAGGTCCTGGGTCATGTTCACCACATTCCCGAGTCCGGACTCGCTGGCTTTGCCCAGCTGGCTGTGTGCCTCTGGGGGT
>NW_027887572.1:0-243 GCF_054177405.1 Leptonychotes weddellii | reverse complement strand
GTTCGCCCAAGGTCACACAGCTCATAGGTGGTACAGCCTGGCTCTAGCCTTTTCTGGCTCATCTTCCTGTGTTGCTACTGGTACCCAGCAGGTAAATCTGCTCTGTGCCCCTGTTGGGCAATGTGGGTCAGGCTAAAATTCTCCTTAGGAGCCTCTGCCATTTGGAGAAATTGCAAGTTGCAAGTGAATGTGTAGCCACCTCACCTGGCTCAGAAGGACCTGGGCGTGCTTTCTGATGAATGA
>NW_027887571.1:0-243 GCF_054177405.1 Leptonychotes weddellii | reverse complement strand
AAGCTTTGTGTATGTTTCCTGGAGCATTCTAGTGGAAAGGCACTAGTCAAAAACTCCAGATTGCAATGCTTGTTCTGCCACTCATTAACTATGAGACGTGAACCCAGCACAACAAACTTTCTGAGCCCAGTCTATTTTAAAAATAGCAAAGATATCACCAATTTTACAGGAGTTTCTAGAATAAATGAAGGAATGAAACTGGAAACACTCTCAGTGCAGTCCATAGTAGGTGCTCAATTTATG
>NW_027887570.1:0-243 GCF_054177405.1 Leptonychotes weddellii | reverse complement strand
CCCAGCACAGAGGTTTGTCTGGGCTCTCCCCTGAGCATCAGGGCGGTGAGGGCAGGAGGGAGACCAGCCGGGCAGTGGTGTGGGCAGGGTGGGTGCTCAGGGGAGAGCCTGCTGGGGCAGGGGCAGAGCTCAGCATAGAAATGCCCAGCATGGGGGAGACAGGCTGCAGGGAATGCGCTCAGTGGCTCAAGGAAGATGTGGGAGAGCCCTCGGGGTGGACGTCGTCAGTGATGGAGAGCATAC
>NW_027887569.1:0-243 GCF_054177405.1 Leptonychotes weddellii | reverse complement strand
CCCTGGTCTGTCAGGCCCTTCCCTACTGGTCTTCCCACCCCCCATTCCTCCTAATCCATCTTCCACACTACTTCCGGAAGGATTTTTCAAATGCAAAATTTTGACTCTTACACCTCTGCTTGAAATCTTTCAACAGCTAACCATTGCTTTGGAAGATAAAATCCAAAACCAAGTTTGATGTGGAAGGAATTTCTCATCTCATCTCAACCCATCTACCTATGTCTCTGGGCCCACTCTTGGTCT
>NW_027887568.1:0-243 GCF_054177405.1 Leptonychotes weddellii | reverse complement strand
AAGCATTTTTGGCCCCTTGGAGTTAGGTCTTTGAGACGCTAGTCCGCTAGTCCGCTAGTCCGCTGTCTTCCCGGTGTTCTCCCTGGAAGAAGTTCCTTTCTTGTTTCACCGAAGTCTCTCTGACCTTGCTCTCTGCCCTTGGATTCTGTCAGTGGGGAGTGGCCAGCCGAGCCTGGTCTGTCCGGGACCCCTGCAACCCAGCTACACTCAGAAGGAAGATTCAGTATAAACAGAGTAGGACCC
>NW_027887567.1:0-243 GCF_054177405.1 Leptonychotes weddellii | reverse complement strand
TAAGGATACACCACCGAAACCGTGCAGACTAACGGGATTAGGCAGTTACACCAGAGCAGGATGCTCGTTAATATTAGCCGTTCAAGGATGGACAGTTTAATATTAAATCGTCAGGATGACATACAGCGAAAGCCGCATAACTTTAGTTATGCGGCTTTGTTGTGTTTATTAAATAAAATCTGATTTTTAAGCAGAATTTCACTAAAAATATTAACTTTCCCGTGCCACACTGCCTTGAAGATC
>NW_027887566.1:0-243 GCF_054177405.1 Leptonychotes weddellii | reverse complement strand
TCCAATTAACGAATGAAGAAATTCAGCTCGAGGATGTTCAGGATGTGTTTAGGATCACAGTGCAAAACAGGGCAGACTCCTGTCTGGAGGGTTGTAATAACTTTACGAATTTGATAAAAAGGTTTATTACTCACAGGTTCTGGAAAGCACGCACCACACCTGGAGCCACAAGCGAGGTTGTGGGAAGAGAAAGAGAGAGTGCCCAGGCCTGGGATTCTGCTTTTATTGGGCTCCAAGATAGGG
>NW_027887565.1:0-1623 GCF_054177405.1 Leptonychotes weddellii | reverse complement strand
TCAGTAATGTGGCAGGATACAAAATCAGTGCACAGAAATCAGTTGCTTTCTTATACACTAACAATGCAACTGTAGAAAGAGAAATTAGAGAAACGATTCCATTTACAATAGCACCAAAAACATAAGATACCTTGCAATAAACCTAACCAAGAGGTAAAGGATCTATACTCTAGGAACTACAGAACACTCATGAAAGAAATTGAAGAAGGCACAAAATGATGGAAAAATATTCCATGCTCATAGATTGGAAGAATAAACATTGTTAAGATGTCTATGCTGCCCAAAGGAATCTATACCTTCAATGCCATCCCAATCAAAATCCCAATGACATTTTTCAAAGTGCTGGAACAAACAATCTTAAAATTTGTATGGAATCAGAAAAGACCCCGAATCGCCAAGGAAATGTTGAAAAAGAAAAAACAAAGCTGGGGGCATCACGTTGCCTGATTTCAAGCTATATTACAAAGCTGTGATCACGAAGACAGCATGGTACTGGCACAAAAACAGACCCATAGACCAATGGAACAGAATAGAGAACCCAGATATGGACCCTCAGCTCTATGGTCAAATAATCTTTGACAAAGCAGGAAAAAACATGCAATGGAAAAAAGACAGTCTCTTCAATAAGTGGTGCTGGGAAAATTGGACTGCCACATGCAGAAGAATGAAACTTGACCATTCTCTAACAGCATACACAAAGATAAACTCAAAATGGTTGAAAGACCTCAATGTGAGACAGGAATCCATCCAAATCCTAGAGAAGAACATAGGCAGTAACCTCTTTGACACTGGCCACAACACCTTCTTTCAAGATACAGCTCCAAAAGCTAGTGAAACAGAAGCAAAAATGAACTTTTGGGACTTCATCAAGATCAAAAGCTTCTGCACAGCAAAGGAAACAGTCAACAAAACAAAGAGGCAACCCACAGAATGGGAGAAGATATTTGCAAATGACACTACAGATAAAGGGCTGGTAACCAAGATCTATAAAGGACTTCTCAAACTCAACATCCAAAAAACAAATAATCAAGTCACAAAATGGGCAGAAGAGATGAACAGACACTTCTCCGAAGAAGACATAATAATGGCTAACAGACACATGAAAAAATGTTCATCATCATTAGCCATCAGGGAATTTCAAATCAGAACCACATGGAGATACCACCT
This sequence comes from Leptonychotes weddellii, assembly GCF_054177405.1. NCBI lineage: Eukaryota > Metazoa > Chordata > Mammalia > Carnivora > Phocidae > Leptonychotes > Leptonychotes weddellii. The sequence continues at coordinate 456 of NW_027887565.1, read as the reverse complement.
TACACCAGTTAGAATGGCAAAAATGGACAGGGTAAGAAAACAACAAATGTTGGAGAGGTTGGGGAGAAAGGGGAACTCTCTTACACTGTTGGTGGGAATGAGAGTTGGTACAGCCACTTTTGAAAACAGTGTGGAGATTCCTCAAAAAATTAAAAATAGAGCTACCCTATGACCCAGCAATTGCACTCCTGTGTATTTACCCCAAAGACACAGGTGTAGTGAAAAGAAGGGCCATATGCACCCCAATGTTCATAGCAGCAATGTCCGCAATAGCCAAACTGTGGAAAGAGCCGAGATGCCCTTCAACAGATGAATGGATAAAGAAGATGTGGTCCATATGTACAATGGAATATTACTCAGCCATCAGAAAAGATGAATGCCCAACTTTTACATCAACATGGATGGGACTGGAGGAGATTATGGTAAGTGAAATAGGTCAAGCAGAGAAAGTCAATT
>NW_027887564.1:0-243 GCF_054177405.1 Leptonychotes weddellii | reverse complement strand
ATCAACAAAGCAAAGAAAGAAAACCCACGACATGTTCGCACGCGCCCCACGTACACCATACGCACCCTCCGGGTGCCTTAGTTTACTGGACACCAGGCCTCTGACTCACTCCCCCCACCTGGCAGATGGAGACTCCGAGGCCCAGAGAGAAGCAATCACCCCAGAGCACACACAGTGTGCACGCAGCCGAGCCAGGACCAAAAGCCAGGTCCATGCAAAGTGGCCTTTGTGTTCTCCCTGCCC
>NW_027887563.1:0-243 GCF_054177405.1 Leptonychotes weddellii | reverse complement strand
GTGATGAACGAGTCCATCCCTATCACTGGCCACTCCTCATTCATGAAGTATGCAGCCTAAAGTTCTCTTCCCTGAGGGGATGTCCCTCCTCCACTGCTGTTGAGAGCCACCATTGAATGGTGCTTCAGTGCTTGGCTGGTGCCATGATTCCATGCAGAGCCATCTGTTTCCTTCTAATCAGTTGTTCATCAGGAAATCCCCCCTGGAGATGAAAGTCAAGGTTAAAGAACAGGTAATAAGATG
>NW_027887562.1:0-243 GCF_054177405.1 Leptonychotes weddellii | reverse complement strand
TTTAAGGCACAGCTTAATCGGAAAAATAATGTTTAAGAATGATATTCCTACCCAGTGGCAGAAGTTTAATTTATGTTCACTTGGTAAAAATGAAGAAGTTGAATATTTCTTACACACCACGGAGTGTGCTTATAAATTCATACCTGTTACATGAAGAAAGAGTATTTCAGGACAACTTGTTTTATCACTTAAAAATATATACCTGGGGGCGCCTGGGTGGCTTAGTTGTTAGGCGTCTGCCTT
>NW_027887561.1:0-243 GCF_054177405.1 Leptonychotes weddellii | reverse complement strand
AACAGGGAGCCTGACGCAGGGCTAGATCCCAGGACCCCGGGATTATGACCTGAGCCGAAGGCAGACGCTTAACTGACTGAGCCACCCAGGTGCCCTTAGATTTTTTTAAATAATAAATAAATAATAAAACCATACAAGAAATACTATATCTTAATTTTCATTGGGGTTTAGTGATACTTTCCTTCTTGGAAAGGCTTATCTTCATCTGTTTCTGGCAAATAAGATCATATGACTTTCTAACAA
>NW_027887560.1:0-243 GCF_054177405.1 Leptonychotes weddellii | reverse complement strand
CCTGGCCAGGGAGGCCCTCACCCCTTGGCAAAGGTCTCCACTGCAGACACGTGCAGCCGCTCCCGCTGTGTCAGGGGCTGTGTTTGGGAAACCTCCACCATGGTCTTCACGGCCAAGTCCAGCTCCCCGTCCAGCCTCACAGAGCTCCCAGTGCCGATCAGCACGAGGCCATTCGAGATGGCGTGACCCAGCGCTGGTGGAAGGTTGGAGAGCAACTGGTGATTCAGACAGCCCCGCCCAGCC
>NW_027887559.1:0-243 GCF_054177405.1 Leptonychotes weddellii | reverse complement strand
AAGCTTTAAGTGACCTTGCAAGCTGACACTCCATCACAGACTGTTATAATGGAATAGTATACATCCTTAGGTTGGAGATGTCAGCTCAGTGTGGACACCATATTTAGGTAGTATCCCAAGTGATGTGGTCTCCAGAACTAGGTAAGTGTCACAGTTAATTTCCCAAGGCCCTGTGGATATAATGCCTAAAAGGGAGTTACTTTTATATTTCCATTTCAGAAATAAGAGAAATAAACTACAAAT